>NC_061115.1:155791013-155794606 GCF_002878395.1 Capsicum annuum | reverse complement strand
GATGTATGAATGACTCACATGTGTTATTGTACTTATTTCATCCTCTTATGATTATGATGATTTTCTTTGGGCTATGTGAGTCTTTCATACATCCTGCATATTTCCTATAAATATTTATGATGATGATGTTTATACAACTGCATACACCCTCATATACTCGGTTCCTTTTCATGGTACTGACCCATATCTTGGGATGTGGGCTGCATTTTCTCGGAATGTAGGTTTAGGTGCTCAATTCTAGGTTTGACAGTGATTCTTTGGGCACGCTGTTCTATATCCTCTGTTGTGGTGAGTTCTCATATTCCGAGGATGTGATGTCTGATGTTGGTTTCACGGAATTGTTTACATTTGATAATTGAGTATAAGTTAGTTGGGGAATGTCTCAATGTCTCGCTGGTTTTATTGATTTTCTTAGAGGCTTGTCAGACTAGTATAGATGTTGAGAGTTGACTAATAAGTCGTATTTTGTTATATTTCTGAAATTCTTTAAATCTTGGTTGATGATTACTCTGTTGATATTTGAGGGTTAATTATGGAAACCCCGTTGATTTGTGTTGAACTAAATGAAAATGGCTCAAAGGGTTAGCTTCGGGCTACTCGTAGCCTCAAGCACTGTGTGACGCTCCGGGACCCATTTTCTGCGGCGTTACAACATACATGCATAAGTAACTGTAACTGAACGTATGGTGATATTGACTGCTGAGTCTGATAACTGACAATATAAGTTTACTGACACTGAGTGCTGAGGCACTGAATAGTGAGGAATTGATACTATATTACCAAATACTGAGGGACTGATAATATATATTTCTGATACATGAGTAACTATTTTTGATAGTTCTGATTATGAAGAACTAGTTTGATTGACTGTTTCCGACAGTTCTGAATTTGAGTACTGATAACATGTGTGTACTGATAGCCAACATAACTGATATAACTGATAACATGGATGAATGTATCTAACAGTCCTGAATTTGATAGAACTATCTGAGCTCTATACTGTATCTAAGTGGATTATGTCTGATAGTCCTGAAATCTGAAAAACTATCTGAGTTTTTTTACTGAGACTGGGTTACTGTATTTAACTGTCCTAAAATCTGTAACTAAAACTGTGGGAAGTAGTTATTTAACCGGCATGCCCCATATATGCCATTATAGCTAAGCTGGGGTCCAATCTCTGCCCTGATTGAAAGGACATCAATACTATGCCACTGGTAAAGACAACTGTGACTGTCCCTCATATAACAGGTTACTCTAATGAGAATGGCGGGAACCCTTATATAGCAGGTTAAGACACCTCATCTTCCCTCATATAACAGGCTATGATGTCTCAACCTACGCTAGCTACGTAGTTCTAGAGCACAAGGATGATTGCTAATTATCACACCCTTTAAATAATAGGTGAGTTCCCATCCTTAGGCTTACTCGATGCTAACTCCTACTCCCATCTGAATAGACTGATCATGATTAACTGAACTGTTCATGGGCTGAGTTTACTGAGTTCCATGTTTGACAGAATACTACTGATATCTGATAACTTGACTGAGTTTATGACATTATTGAGATTAATGGGATGCCGAGGTTTACTGAGAATATTGAGTACTGTGTCACTGAGATTACTGAGATTTCTGAGATTTCTGAGTTTTCCTGAGTCACCAGACTGAATGAGTTCTATGGATCATGGCTTGATTAAGGATATAGTGAAAACATGAATTGGCTCTAGGTACACAACTATATTTTTTGGGTACAAGTACCCCCAGGACTCGATAGAAGGAAATTGACAATACTTGACATTCTTGAATACATGACCAACGTCAATAGTTCATACTATAATAATTGGGGATAACTCATGTCGTACTTCATAATCATGATCTTGTATATAACATGGAATGCATATAAACACACTATGAATCCATTCTCCAATCATTATGTACATTCCATTAACACATTTATTGCACAACAATGACATGTGAGCCCTTTGAACATAATAGACTAGCATGAATTTATCATATAGTTCACCCCTAAGCTATATTACATGATTTCTATCATTCTAGGCATTTTATCAAACACCTTACATGCACAACTTTGGGCATAGGTATACTTATCAATTTACCAATCTTAAGCCACCCAAGTTCATGGATTTCAACTAACATACTTACATACTTCATGAAAATACATCAAGATACCATCTTGAAAATCAAATAACAACCATCAACATAAACATAATCATACCACAAAAATATAATCACAATTCATGATTTAAAACTTGATTCTTGAGCTACATGGATAAAAGAGATTCATGGATGAACACTACGCATACCTTAAAGCTTGATCTTGAAAAAGATCTAATGTTTCTTGAAGGTTCTTGAAGAAATCCTTAGGCTTGTTCTTGATTTTTCTTGATTAGGGTTTAACCCATTTTGGGAGAGAATGTTCCTATTCTTGAGGAGAATGAGAAAATAATGGGATCATAGCCTTATCAGGGCTTTAATACCGTGTTTGGAGTGAGGTAACAAGACCAAAATACCCTTGTGAAATTACTTCTCAGTTGCTGAAATTATCAGCTGACGACCAAGGCTGACAAAGTGTTAGATCTATGATAGCTCATCAGCCCAGGTCATCACCTGGGTTCTATAATTTTTGGGTTATGGTCTATGTCTGATGACATAGGCTAATAAGCCGTCAGACTTGTGATAAGTCACCGGCTCATGTCGTCACTCATTTGCCAGGCGGACATTCTAGAGTTAAATGGGTATAACTTTTTGTTCCGATATCAGATTTTGGATAAATTGGTACATTTGGAAATATAATTCAATTATCTATATTTTGTTTGATCATGATCTCAAAAATTCATAGTATAACGAGAGATATGCACATTTGAAGTTGACAATTACAATATCCTTCACAAGAATGCAATCGGTAAGGAATGTTTTGATTCGTCCGATAGCTGGGAGTTATTTGAAGCCTTAATATACATCTAAATTACTGATAAAACTATAAAAGAACCATGATGTACCATGCATGAGCTTGAAGCATGGCTCTAATAGTGGTTTGGATATTTTTGGGGTATTACAGTTAATCTATAGTCCAAAAGTAAAATCATGAATAATAAAACATGTAATCTAAATATTGTAAGTCATAACACTTAGTTTTTAAATCTGTATTTCTGTTCTGTTTCACAAATCGCATAGGCTAAGTGAAGTTTGAAACCTATTCTGTATACTTAAGGCTTCAAATCATTAAGCTGTTTTAAGAGTAGGGGACATATTTTGGGAGGTTCTTCTAACCGACTTACACTATGTTAGCATCCATAGAGTACCATGTCTATCCCCCATTAGGTAGGGCTATTCTACCCTTTCCATTGGAATAGAACTTCTATCTAATATGATCATAATCTGAGTCATCTACGTAGGAGTGGGAATACTCTGAATCCTATGTTGGCGAGGAGTTCTGGGGTAGAAACTGTAGTAACCAACCTATCTCGGTGCTAAATAATACTCCCATTCATATGCTCAAAATCTTAAGAAATCCACTTCAAAACTAGCACAAGGGTTTACAAGAAAACCAATTATGCTTTTCTTTCTTTAAATCTC
>NC_061115.1:155668033-155788013 GCF_002878395.1 Capsicum annuum | reverse complement strand
TTCTTTAAATCTCAAGTTATCTGAACAAAGTGGATTCTTTATCTTAGTTTAGGACAAAAAGATCAAATCTTTATTAATAATCTTATCTGAGGGTGCTTATAGAATAAATAATCTTGAAATAGAAATCTTAGTTAGGGTAATGATCCATGCAACAATCTCATGTTAAAACATCTAAAAATTCATGCGTGATGATGTAAGCACTTATAATTTATCATAAAATCTGGAAATTTCAACAATATACGTGAAAATATAAATATAATCATGTAATTCAACTTCTAAATCATAGCAAATCTTATAATCTTGCAGATAATGATAATGGGTATAAACCCTAACTTGAATTTCATGAAAAATCATATAAGGTGCATTAAATTTGTAATTAAAATAAAGTTTTGGGCACAAGGATGGAAGAATTATCCTTGTTCAAACCCTACATACCTTGTTGGATGATCTAGATGCTAGAACTTGAATCTTGGATCTTTATTAATATTTAGGAGATGATTTCTTAAAGTTCTTGAATCGGGAATTCTCAATCTTGAATTGTCTTGGAGGATTAATGGAGAAATTTTAGATTTCTTGGGGAGGAAGTTTGATGAACTAGGGTTTGCTTTTTAGAGAAAAGTGATGAAATAAGCTTAAAGTGCCTCAGTATATGATTAATGAGGTCTTTTTGATGGCTTCTGCTACTCCATTGTCCTTGCTCAGCTGATACAACACACTCATATCGTAGTCCTTCAACAACTCCAACCACCTTCTCTAACGGAGATTCAACAACCTCTGAGTAAACAAATACTGCAAGCTTTTGTGGTCCGTGAATGCATCAACATGGACACCATACAGATAATGTCTCTAAATTTTCAAAGCAAATACCACAACAGCTAATTCAAGATCATAGGTTAGGTAATTCTTTTCATAAGGCTTCAACTGCCTAGAGGCATAGGCTATCACCTTACCTCTCTGCATCAACACATAACCCAAACCAAATCTAGAGGCATCACAATAAACAACAAAGCTCTCTGTACCATCAGGTAATGCTAGAATTGGGGCTGAAGTGAGTCGAGTCTTCAACTCCTAAAAACTCTTCTCGTAGGAATTTGACCACAGGAACATAACTTTCTTTTGGGTCAATCTAGACATAGGAGATATAATAAAAGTGAAACCTTTAATAAAGCAGCGGTAATAACCAACTAGACCCAAGAAACTCCTAATGTCTGACGAAGAGATAGGTCTAGGCTAATTTCTTAAGACTTCTTTCTTTTGGGGATCAACTCTAATCCCATCGGCAAAGACAATATGATCGAGAAAGGCTACTGATCTTAGTAAAAATTCACACTTGCTGAATTTGGTGAACAATCGATGTTCTCTAAGATTTTGAAAGACAACTTTAAGATGATCTACATGGTCATCCTCAGTATTGGAATACACAAGGATGTAAACTATGAATACTATGACAAACATGTCTAGATGCTGTTTGAACACTCAATTCATGAGGTCCATGAAAGTTGCTGGGGCATTGGTTAACCTGAAAGACATGACTAGAAACTGAAAATGACCATAACAGGTTCTGAAAACTGTCTTTGGAATATCGTATTCCTTTACTTTAAGTTGATGATAGATGAATCTAAGGTCTATCTTTGAGAAATAACTTGCACCTTGCAATTGATCAAACTGTTCTTCAATTCTAGTAAGAGGATATTTGTTCTTGACTGTAACTCTTTTCAACTGATGGTAGTCGATGCACATGCACAAAGAACCATCTTTATTTCCCATGAAGAGGACGGGAGCGCCGCATGGAGAAACACTAGGCCTCATGAAGCCTTTATCTAGAAAATCTTTGAGTTGCTCCTTCAACTCCATAGCCTCTTGCTCATAGATATGGCACGCTTCACACTGATGATTAAGACTCTATGTAACGCAGCTTGTCTGACTCCCTAGGACTCTCTAAACCTTAGGCTCTGATACCAAGTTTGTAATGCCCCAACATCTAGTTCTCGGGATACCACACGATGCTCCAAACTATAAGTAGTCCTGAGCAACCCTGGCTGCCTTTTCTAAATCTATACCTCAAAATAGGGGAAAATATAAATAAAAAATCATATATATGCAAAAAACTATTTGAATCATTTGGGTATATCAGAATAATACTAATCTCAAACAGTTGATAAAGAAAATGCTGAAACTCTGTGTACTAAAATAAAAATCTGAATACTAACTTTAGAAGTCTGACAAGCCTCTACTATCTGAATCTAGAGAGCCTCTTGGACGTGCCCCAGTTGACTCAACTATCCAAAATCTAAGAAATTCTACACGAAATAAAAAGTATTTGTTTTGGAAAGATATACCTTAACATTCTAGGGACGAATTTAATCTAGGAAATAATAGGGCGTTACAGCCTCACTGGACACTAGTTGAGAATTTTCCCTTTGGAGCGACGCACCATGATCGCGAAGTCACACTGGAAAGTGAAAATTGGGTAAAAGGCTAGTGGCACGATGTGGTGGTATCATGTTAGTCTCACTGCAAAATGACAAATGCCATTTGGACTACCTCCGTGACGTGCTGGAGTACCAGGGGGTCTACTGTCTTACTAAAATGGCTCCAACTCTTTGCCCGAGTGTCGAATTTGGACGAATTTGGTATCTATGGAAAGCTTTTTCCATATGTATAAAAGTGTATTCATCTTTAAAGCAAGTCTTTAAAATTCTAGGGATGAATTTTAAGCTAAAAAAAGCATGGGGTGTTACAAGCATGCAATTGTAAAGATGAAGAATCAGATACTATGTGAATACTGAATAATATTACTATATAAGAAAAAGATAAAAAATAGGAGACTAACACTCTTTCTCTCCTATGTAAAAGTATGATAACACTCAGATACCTAGTACCTTTGTATTCAAATTCTCAACCTCCATACCTTTTTATTTAGGGTCATGCCCTTAGTAAGCTAAAGATGCATCATATCCTATTGTATCACCTTCCCCATTTCCTTCCAAATTACCATCTCCCGATTCTTCATTAGTCTAACTTTTGTAAGAACTTCTATTGGCAACCCCTCAAACATCCTTACCTCATCTATGCTCCTTCTCTTCATATGTATGAACCATCTCAGTCATGTTTTTCTCATTTTATACACCATAGAGGTCATTCCAACCTTGTCCTAGCTATATACCTTCATTCCAAATCCTATCTCTCTTACTATTCACACACATCCGTCTAAGAATCCTCATTTATGGTACATACATCTTTCAAAGTGTGCATTCTTGTCTGGACATCACTCTATCCCATACGAGTTACACTAATGCAAGTGAGATAAGTGGAAGTATAATTAAGTAAATAAATGTGTGTTCTATCGAACAACCTAAGCTTTAAAATAGATGATCACACATTGCAACATGGTATTAGAGTAGGCAAGAGGTCCTAGATTCGAGTTTCTTCATCACCCATTATTATCAAATTGAATTTGCATAAGTTATTATCTTCACAAAGGCTCTCCGCACGGAGCAATTTGTAAAGAACAGGCTAGGATTGGGTGTAATCTAGACAAATTAGTATGCCTCAGCAGATCAAATTCCTCAAAAATTTTGGCTAAGATTAGGGAGAATGTATCCTAGTTTAAATTTGTGTAATTGGTTTAAATAAATACCATACCTCTTTAAGTAAACATTTATGGTGAGAAAACACTTGGAGGAGAGATGATGAGACAAATATCAAGTGAAGGAATTTCCTTTAAGAAAGGGAGAGAGTTGGTCCCATCCCACAGGTTAGTATCATGCGTATCTTTCTTCCAAATTGCATATAGTGTCCATTATTATTAGCCACATGTTCTTTTCGAAATTGTTGAAAAAGTTGTCACAACTTTCAAATAGGAAATGGCATGCCAATAGGGACCAAACTTGTCCTTTTCCCTCTAAGACCAGACATTATCTCTTTTCCCTTCTTTAAAAAAAATTATAATTTCTCTTTTCTCTTATTAAGTCTTAAATTCTCATAAACCATCTCTCAAAGATTATCGTCATCCTTTCAATTTTCTTCTTTTTTTATATCCTTTTCCTTTCTAAATCAAAATACCTGAAAAAGCTTCATCTTAAAATCCTTCAAAAGAGTCTGAAACTCCTTACTCACCCACACCTACTACATAAAATAACTTTTTCATCTCCCTACCACACTTTTGTCGGTGATAGAAACTACCATAGAATAAAACTAAAAAATCACCAAACCAAACCAAGAAAGAGCCATTGTTATGGATACCAGTAAGGAGTTGGGGTCATCAATAGAGACAAAATTACTAGATATCATTACCCCTCTAAAAATCCAGAAATTTATACTCCCCCTGAAAACCCCAAAAGAACCAGGTTCCCCTACCCTCTCTGTGTCTAATCCTATTTTGATCATTTATTTGAAGAGGGAATTTTAGTCAAAAAATGGAACCCTTTAAGCAGTATCTTAGCCAGAGTTTGACCTTGTTCGCTAGTGCTCAAAGAGAGAGTAATTTTGAGAGGGTGAAAAAATATTTTACTAAATCATTACTAATTATTTTGAATGAAAACCCTACAACTACAGAGAAAACTCTAATAGTTTTGTATCCTCCTATGGAGGATAAGAAGGAGGGGATGATTATGTACCCCTAAGATAGAATATGCAGAAACAAGGAGGAAATAAAGGGAAAAAATTTTGAGGAATCTGCTAAAAGTAGTTAAGACATATACCTATAGGAGTGTGGAAAATAAATTATTTGGAGATGTTATGAAAGCTATCCAATCATCCATAACGATGAGTAAAAGGGTTAAAAAGGGCATAATAGTTTACGAGGAATATGTTGCCGTGGTTGATGTTGGTGAAGGAGAAGGTGAAATTACTGCTGATGTTCCTGTTGTAACGGAGAAGAGGAGGAAAAAATCTCAAAAAGGAAGGAGGACCAGGTACTCTTAAGCAAAATAAAAAATCATCACCCCCAATAAACACAATACATTTCAGTGAAGACAAAAGTGTCTGAGGGACCTATTCCTATGAAGGAGAGTTTGACAGAACAAGAGTTAGGGAGTGATTCTAAGTAAATGAAATTACAAAAACATTAGCAAGTCCTTTAAAAGGAAGAGTGGAATATGATTCTAAAATCTTAAAAAGTTTTGTCAAGAAGGGAATTTGACCATAATATCTTTGAATAACCAGAGATGGTTGAACTAGTAGAGTATGTTAGACATTAGGTTTAGTATCATCTCTTTGAAGAACCAGCTTCCTCTTTGTTTGAAAAATAGATTAGGGAGTTTTTTTACACTATATAATTTTTGGAGGATGGATTGTCTATTTGCATTACTTAAAGGGAGAAAGGTGAAAATGGATAAGGAGATCATAGGGAAGATTATGGATTTTGGTAATATTGGAGATAGACCTGTGAAAAATCAAAAGCCTTCAGTAGAATTCATGCAGACTACTTCTAAAGTGGAAGAGACTTCTATATCAGGAGTCAAAAATATGTTCTTGAATGGAGAGTTTCAGTAGGTGTTTGTTTTTATAAGGTGCTACTACCCAGGTCTAAAAAGAGGACTGTGTCCTCTACTATAGACCTTTTTCTTATAAAAATTCAGAGTTAGTTTGAGCTTAATAGTTTACCTATTTTGATGATTAATCACATGTACAAGGATTTGCGTGTTAAGGAACAAAATCATGGAATGCCCTATGTGTATTTCCTAAATAGGGTGTTCAATTATTTCAATGTTGTTTGTGAAAAAAGAACACCTATAACTATGAAGCAGATGTTCATTTGTACAGTTTGATAGAAAATGAGTGTATTGAAGGAAAAGTTGGTACCAAGTCCCAAGTTTCATAGTGGATTGATGCTTAAGAAATATTGAGTATGGAGGTGGATGAATTGAGACTTTCACTAGCTTCAAAAGATACAGATATTACACACAATAAGTTAAGGAATCAATTTCTATCATCATAGAGACCTGGTGCTTTAGAGGAATTGAAAATAGAGAATAAAGCATTGAAATCACGAGTCATTCCTTTGTCCTAAAAGGTCAAAGAGCTAAATTTTAAAGTCAAGGAACTTACAAAACATTTTTCTAAACAATCATTCTGCCATGTGATCCAGGATGGAGATTCTTCTTAGATCTCTTACTACCAAATCTCCACCCTCTTAAGCCCCCCCGTTATGTATCCTTATTTAGTCAGTTTTTCTTGGTTGTCTTGTGGCTGATTAATTTAAGTTCTTTATGTTTTTTCTTGGAATTGCAATTTAGGGTACTTCGCCTGATCATGAAATAAATGTTTCTTTAATTATATTTATCATGTATCTCTTCTTTATGGTTGCTCATTCATGTTATTGTTGCTCCAGTGTCCATGAGTTAACCTACTTGTGCTTATTGATTAGCTTGGTTTATTGTATTTACTTTTTATGATGCCTAAAAATAAAATATGATCTCACTAGAGGAAGGTATCTCATTACAGGCAGGTAGCTCATAGGCACCTAGTCTCTAATATAATATTGATAAAAGAAATATTATTGATAAAGCGACGATAACTGAAGGAAGAAGTACTAGTGAAAGGGGGAGTTTGAGTTTGAATTTGATAATTATTCTGGTGTTTACTGAAGTAAGAGTGAATCTGAATGTTCGTTATGTATAAAGTTTGTTCTCATAAAAAATGGGAACTTTTTGTTTTATTTTTTGATGATGACTTAGAAACCTATTCAGGGACCAGGTCCATTATATTAATTTACTGAAGATTGCTAAAGGACAACAATACACTTCCGCACTCTACACTGTTGTATCCTATAGCATAATTACTATACAGGTGAATAGTGTACAATATTAGGTACCTGGTCCAATCGAATTCTGACAAAAATTCTTACACTTCCATATAAGCAAAAGGAATCAATTATGAGAAATAGTTTTTGCATGTAATTTATTCAAAAGGCAGCAAAAGTTCCCTTGCTCAAGATCTTGAAATTTTGTTGCTCTTTAATTAGCATTAACTTTAGTATTATTCTAAAATTTATTTACTGCAATATTTTTGAGTAAATTTATAGTTTTGTTTTCACGTATTTTGCATAGGTAGAGTTCCTATGAATGGTTGACTAGAGTTAGTTGATAGATAGAAGGTTGAGATATAATTTTCTTAGGTAGTTTTAATAGAGCTATTAAAGCTATAGGATTTAGGTTAAATACTGTTGGAGTCTGTAATCAGAGTTATTTTGAATATAATAGAGCTTGGGAAAATGTTTGAGGATATGTTGTGATTTTTGTCCCTTGATCAAGGAGGTTCCAAGTAAAAGTCTCTAGTGCTGATTTGTTTTGTGTATTTTACTTTTTATTTTAGATTTATTATAGTAGTTGTTACTTAGGAACTCTTAACGGTGGTGAACTCTTATGAATCAAAATAAACAACCATCTACGTGTAACCATAAGTGGACACAAAGGGTCACTTATAATCAAATGAAAAAAAAGAGGCAGCAATAATTGGAATAGTTGAGGAGCTATATATAATGTGTTTCCATTCAGAGTTTGGATAGTTGAGGAGCCTGTGCCTTCACCTTTTTAGTAACCTGTTCCTTCTCCTTCTCAAAAACCTGCTCCTTTACCTCCCCTTGAACTTGTTCCTTTACCTCCCCAGGAACCTATGCCCTCACCTTCTCTAGCTATCTTGAATGTGGTTGATAACATGGATATTGATTGTACAAGTTTGAATAATAACAAAGTGGGTGGAGTAGCAAGGGAAAGGATCCAATGTAGGATTCATTTGTAATAGAACAAGAGGTGCAAAATGAATTACATTTGAATCTTAGAGAACAAAAGTGAGTGATGGCAGCAAAAGACACCTTTGTGGATAGATCCCAAAATGGCTTAGCATGTGAATTTCCAATGGGCAATGGAACATAATTACTTCAATCTAGTTGCTGCATAGGATCTAAAATGATGAAGTTTACTTGTGTTTAGAGGTTTAAAAAGGACACTACATTAGGTGTAGTGAAGGACCCCAAGATTTTGTATCAAATGGTACTATTGGACATTAAGTTTAATTCATGCAAGAAGAAATTTATGATCATACATTTGTGCGCAATTCATTTGCGGACAATTATATGTGCGATGATTCCAAAGACACATATGCCATAATTGAAATTTTTAGACCCATGAGACATTCAGTATTTTGTACAACGTAAACCTTGTAGGTGGCCTGTGTGACCTTTTTCGTTAAGAGGTCTCTGACTTATAACCTACTTTCCTATTTTAGTCATATTTATTTTTGATCTATTATGTTTCTATGTCACTACGATGCAAAGAATCTTAGCCTCACCTGAATCTTAATGAAATAAAAAAAATAACCGCTTGAAGATAAATATGACTATAACTGGAAAGTATGTTAGATGTCACAGACCTCTAAGCTAAAAAGGTCACAAATGCTACATGCAAGCCATTTGTTGTAGGATATGTTGAATGTTTCATGGGACTAATAATTCAATAATGGCATATGGATCTTTGGAATTATCGTACATATCATTATCACCTGAAGCAATGCCTACAAATCCATGATTGTGAATTTATTCTTGCATGAATTCAAACAAATGACTACTTGTACCTTTTGTGGCAACATCTTGGGGATCCTTCTCTACATCGAAAGTAGTGTCCTTTGTAAATCTCCGAACAGAAGCTGACTTCCTCCTTTTACCTCCTGTGTAGAAACTAGATTAAAATAATATTATTCCATTGGCCGTTGGAAATCCACTTGCTAACCCATTGTGAAATCTGTCCACAGAGGTGTCTTATGTTGCCCTCTCTTCGTGTAGTTAACTAAGCTTCAAATGTAATTTATTTTGCTCTTCTACTTCTTTTACCAAGGAAACTAACATCGAATTATTTATACTTGCCAATTCATCCACTTTGATGTTATTCAATTCATTACCATCAGTATCCATAGGACTAATCACATTCAGGCTAGCCAGAGGAGGTGAAGGCACATTTTTCTTAAGAGGTAAAGACACAGGAACTGAAGAGGTGAAGGCACAGGCTCCCTCAAGTATCCTAACTCTCATAGTGGGCACAATATAGGTAGCATCTTTATGGGAATCTTGTTGTTCTCACTGCTGACGCCTTTTTTTCATTTGAGTGTAAGTAACCCCATGTATCCGTTACACATACATGTAGATCATTGTTTCCTTGCTAGTAAAATGAGAGATTTTTGTCATGTTAATCGCTTTAGGGAATTCAACCCACAAGTAAGATGGCATGTTAAAGACATTACAGATTTGATAGGTCGATTTACTTAGTGCCGTTTAGTAGCGAATTCAGCTTCTAATGATGTAAAGCTGCAAAGTTTAGATACACTAATATATCTCAAATTTATATCAGAGGACCTATCAAATAAAGTGGTGTTAAAGATATTTGATAGGAACATATCGGCTTGTAAACTTTAAATGCTGAAAGTGTATTATGCAGTTTACCAAATTAGCACTTACCTCATTGTGACCATCTCAAAAACAAAAACTTAAGCATATATTCTCTCACTATGAAACTAAATTGTTGATACAGTCTTTATCTTTTAATGTTAATTTTATACGTATTCAAGTAGTGACAACAATTATCTTCAATAACTACTATGTTCTAAGAATTAAAAAAAATCGTTATTGAAAAGAAAAGAAATAGGATGCGATTGCAGTGCTACCCAACTTTGTGATTTTTTGTGGGGTCTGTATGTTTTTTGGCTTAGGATCTATTGGAACACACGTATTATATAAGTGTGCTTAGTGGGCTGTTTCAGGTAGTTTTAGATACACGAAATTGAGATTATTGTCTACGCCTTGTATTCCACTTCTTCATAGTGAATTTCCTCTGCATCTGCCTATGGTTTTTCCCGCAAGGATTTCCACGTAAAATTTGTGTCTGTTTTTGTTATTTTATTTTGTTTGTAGTTTGCTTATTCTGTATGATCATAACAATTATTATTAGGAAAGTATGTCGCCTCCTCAATCAGCCAAAATTTCTTCCTATTAAACAGCCATTTATTATATTTGGACAAGGATTTAGTTATGTTAGTTATTATGACATATTGCTTTTACTTTTTTTAAATAGTTTTAGTTTTGAATAAAAAAAACTCCCATAGCTTGATCATAAGTAGCGTATCCACGTATTTATTTCAAATTCAAATTCTTAGTAAAATGACACCATCACAACATATGCACGTTTCCCTTATTATTTGGTTAATCTTTTAAAAAAATTTAAAATACTATTTTTTACTTTCACTGTTTTTTCTTAAATCACAATCTATACTCAAGAGTTTAGCATGCACAACCTGTCTTCCATCTTATCCCTGATAAAATTTCTCCTATTCTATCTCATCTCCAAATCTTATTCTACTTCTATATAACAACTTATATACCGTAGAATACGTAAACTATGCAAATCTTTTTCAACATTCTTAAAATACTAACGTTTCATACTCTGCATGTTTTATTTCTCACAAGTGTAACTGCAATCATTCTGTGAATTAAGTGGAAATATTCTATGACAAATTCTGTATCGGGACAATTCAAAGCATTGAATTTTCAGTTATGGTAATTGATTTTTTGTTTTGATTTTAGAGTTTGGAACTACGATCGAAATTGGTTGATTTTCAAAAGCAATAGGGAAATGTAGTGGCTGTTGCACTATATTATCATTGAGGAAATGCCAGCCGAACTGGTAATGGGGAGGTTCTGTCATGGTGCAATGCCTTTTGTCTGCCGAGCTTCAACATTTGGCCTCAAAGACACATTTTTTGATAATACTTTTCAACTTTTTACTATCTTATAATATTATGTTGATAATAAAACACATTAATGGATGGGATTTTCGTAAATACACCGAATATGTGATAATAGAAAGGGAAGTCAAGAAGAATTGCTTATTTCCTCTCTCAAATATATTTAGTTTATAATCTGTTATGTTTTATGACTTTATCGACTATCAAGTTTAAATGGTTTTATGCTACTCTTTTTGCATCTTTTTTTAGTACTTGGTGTAAATTTATCAAGTTATTCTCTCAAATTTTTAAGGTTCTTGAGTAGTATGTTACAAATTATGGGAGAATTCTACAGTTTGATGAAAAAAAAGTCTTCTAGTAAAAATCAAGTATTTTTCTACAGTTTGAAGAAATGTTCTTTCTCTTATTTTGTCTGTTGAATTTATTACATAGTAATAGATATGAAACCTTTATTATTTTACATGTAGAGAAAGAAGAAGATAAGTTTTTCTTAATGATGCCTCAAAATCGAGGGGAACTAATTTCTGCACAATTGTTGATAGCAGAAGCATTAGAAAGAAGAGATTGAACAAGACAATGGAACAACTTAAAAAAGAAATAGTGAAAAATATCTGAGGAGGGAGAAAATGACTCAACGTACTTTCTTCGAGGTTTGTCCCTACCTCACTCTTTATTGTTCTTAAGTGTTAATTTATCACAACTCCTACTCTTCTGCGGTTACTTTATTTTCCAGATAATATGAATGTTATTTCTTTGTGTGGGTTTCATACATTTTACTTTGGATTTTACAATTCAGTAATATATTTTTTTATATTTTGTGTTTTTTACCTTTTTGTTTTCTTTTGGTTCTTTGAATTTGTAATTAATTAGAAGCAACAACTCAATGCAGTGGTGTAATGACTCTTCAGGTCATTTTCCATATTTTCTGCTTATTTTCACCATTAGAGATTTTTCATATCTGCCTTAAGTCATTTATGACTTAGTTGAATTGGTAGTTTGGTTATCAGACCGTTTGTTTAGCATTAGGATCAATTCCCCATTTAGAAGTCATCGTTTGTTTCGAATGGCCGCCAAGAAAAAAGTTTAGATAAATGACCTTGGATGCAAATTTTTACTACGTCAGAAGCTTTGGATTATTGGTTTTAGGCTATAAAAATACCCTTGGTTCAGGTCCCAAGACACCCAAGTTCATTTTGACCAATTAGCTGAAAAGTGAGAAAATAGATAAACATGGGTGTGGGGCTCACAATTAGTCTAATGGTCTTGGATAGAAAATATGAGTACACCAATGCATCTGGAATGTCGAATTTAGTGGTTTTACATATTTATTTTGCAAAAAATGGAGTCCGAATGAGTCCGGGAGATTAAAAGAAAGTTTTGACCTCACGGACCCCATTTAACCGCAACCAAGGTACTATAAATAGCATCCTTGGTCATGAAATAGATCATTTTCACTCCCCTTTGAGCTCTAGAAGCCCTCGAGTGATAAATTAACTTTAAATTGATTCTGGAGGATGAGTTAAAAGCGTGATTAACATATATTTTCGTGATTAATAACAGATTAAAGGTATGAATCCTAACTTTTTCAAGCATTAATTTCTAAATTTTGGCCAAAACGCCAAATTGCTTGAGTTCTTGATTTTTGCCCAAATATTCTTTGTTTTCATCTAATTCTTGAGGGTTATGATTCCATAGAGGTGTATGAACATTGGGTTGATCTCAACAACGTGTTTTACGTATGTGGGATCCACTTGGGGCTTTTTGGTATCATTTTTGGACCCGAAGCACAATGGTGCATTATGGGTATAAAAATTCTCTTAATGATGTGAAGATTGTATTTTTGATAGCTTGACATCATGAAGAATCTTCTCACAAAGGAAAAGAAATAGTTTAGCGGTTCGTGAGCTATCTTTGGATTTGAGGTAGTTTTGTTTACTCCTTGTTAGATCGAGCTATGTTATGATATAATTGTAATATCTTGTTAGATTGATAAGGGTTTTAAGTATTGAATTAATGAAATGTAAATCTTCGGTTAGTTGGAGAATTAATCTATATGAATTTTAGAAGCTAGAAAACTTTACTTGTCACCCATCATATTAGGTGGAATAGACTTCAGTACTCATGTTTTGCATGAGAATGCCTTAAAATACTCAACCTTAGATAAAATTCCCAAGTTGCTCATACGTAGAGTAAATTGGCCTTAGTTGCTTATAGTAGGGAAGGTTACCTTAGTTTCATTAGACTTTGTAAAGGCACTTGAGTAGAATATCTACCTTAGGTCTTATGGTGGCTTCCTATACATCTAAGAGTTAATTTAGATACCTTAGACTAGTTAGGGGTAGAAATTGACATATAATGTATTTTAGGGATTTACATGTGGGTTTGTTGACCCACCTTATGACAAGACTTGTTATTTGTTCCCCTGAACTCTTATGCCTAGTAATTGACTAAAGAATGCCCTTTTGAGGCAATATTGATAATTCTTGGTACATGTTGGTTATGTGGAATGATGTTCAGAATACCCAAGTAATTATGGCTTTATATTCCTTGTTGGCTAAAGCTTATGCGAAGCTATTAATTAGGTTATTGCAATTATCTATTAGTTGGGCTAATGAACATGCTATTACACGAGCCCTTGTCTATAATATGGCCTAAGTCATAAATGATATTATTGACCACACTATGAATAAATTATGGATCATCTAATACTTTATCCATTGTTCACACTAATGATGAAATATGGTTAGGCTAATAGTAGGCGAATGGATATGCTACTAATGGGCCATAGTTCATGGTATAACTTATGATTACGCCAAAGGTCTAAATGACTAAATTATGGATTTTGTAATGATGAGTCCTTGACTATACTCTTGATGAAGCCATCATTTAGTCTAGTGTTCGGGCCGTTAACTATACTACTGTCCAAGTATTATCATGCTTAATAATTATTCTAATAAATCATATTGAAAATCTTTCTTATCATCTATATTGGAAATGATGATGTTAATTAGAAGGCATGCTTATACACTATGCATAAAGATACTCTATAGATTATGTTGGACTCATGTTATGCTTTGTTTAGTAACCTAACTATTGATTATATTAGAAAGACTTCTCATTGCTAATATTATGAGCCATGATACAAAGGGTTCTTAAAGGTATATTTATTAACTAAATGAGAAGCTATGCTACTAACCTTATTGAACCAGTTAGTGATTTGTAACATTCATGCTATATATATATATATGTATATATTCACATATTTATGGATAAATTGTCCTCGACGACGAATGGTGAGATATAAAGATATGCTCCTCTTTACTTGCCCTTTACTTGTGCAAACATGGGGCTTGAACTTTACTTTAGCCCTCGTGGGGCTTGTGATTTACTTTAGCCCTTGTGTGGCTTGTCATTTACTTACTTCTTATTTATTTTAGCCCTTATCGAGCTTCGACTTTACTTTAGCCCTTGTGGGGTTTGTCATTTACTTTAGCCATGGTGGGGCTTGTTCTTTGTCGTTACCCGAGCTGAGGCCCCTGCCACAACGAGCATTCCAAACCATGGTGGCCCAAGAGCCCTTCTCTAAATGGTAATCATATACACCATTCATATACTATAAGGAAATGCGGAAAAAATTATAGCGAAATGGAAACATGGTCATTCTCTTATTTCAATAGAACAATATGAATATAAGAAAACAAATGACACCAGTATATGAAATCTCTAACAATACGGAAACAACATCTGTTTAACTGAAATACCCTCCTGGACTCAAAAAATTAATTAAAACAAATTGGTCACCCGACGCATTAAGCGACGTGCTGCGTCGGTCCTTACCAATGCGATTCCTGGCGTACCGTATTGATATCGTGTTGGCCCACTATTTTGATCATCCAAACATGTCTCAAACGTTATCCAAAAAATCCGAAACTTACCTCAGACACCCCCTTTACTCCCCTAAATATGAATCAACTCAAAAATTTGCATCTCGTGGTTGGAAAGATTGATTTAAAAATCCTTAAAGTTTATGTACTTAAAATATGACTAAATCCTTATAACACATAGAAAAATTTCAGGTTGTAAGCTCTTTAGGCATGATATTGTAAGCTCTTTAAGCATGCTACTACGGGTGTTACTAAGTTGAGAATGCTACAGGGTGTTACAATTTACCTATATATATATATGATGTCGAAATAGGGGCAAGAGGCATGAAATATGATAGTTTTAAAAATTTAGTACTGAATTGTGTTGCTTGTTCAAACCTAAAGACACCCAAAGGCAATTTTGGTCAGTCTCATCCATTCGAAAGAGCCCACTTCATGTTAGCCACATGTATCGGACATTGGCTAAAGAAAGCAAGGCGATTGCCGTCCAAAAATATACTATGTACCACAAACATGGTGGTCATATAGACCCTCCATTATTGGCAGATGTGGTTTCAAGTGTTGGTCCCCCAGGGACTACACTTTCTCGATGAAATACATAATTCCCTTTAAGGCCAAATTAAAACATTTATAACATACCATTTACCAATAACCATAGAGTCTTTTATTAAGGAATTTCTGAATTGGTATCTTCATACCAATAGACTTTCAAGCTATTCAGATTATGCCAAACCATAACCATTTAACCAATTAGAATCCAAATTTTGGTTTGAAAATTCAAAACCATAACTCGCAAGAGTGTTCCAAAACCACTTTTTATTTTTACCAATTTATGCAAGGCAATATATTAAAACATGAGTTAAATTATGTAGAATTCTTGTTTAAAGACAAGTTAGCAAAGTGGATTAAGGTTCATGTAAATAACATCATTCAATATCTGTTAACATTTTGAAACCCTAATTTTCCAATTTCCATCATTACCACAAGACGCTAATTCAGTCCACAATCCACCATTTAAAGCGTAAACTAAGCAATTAAAAATAAGGAAATATAATGCAAGTGTTCAACACACAAAAATCCTCAAACCTAGTTTAATCAAACATTCAAAAACAAGATAATATCAAGTAAATTGAACCAATAATACAATAACTAAAATAGGGAGTATCCAACATGCCTTTTGACAGAAGTAATTTGGGAAGAACTTGAATTTGAAACCTTGGAATATTGAATTTTTGAAACGAACCTTTATTAGGTGTTCTAGAGAAGTTGGAAGGAGATAAATTGTGTATTTATGTTATAGGCTGAGGGTAAGAAAGTTAGTATTATTTATCGGATGATTTAGGACGTAAATGACTAGTTTGCCCTTGAAAAACTAAAGAGAAATGTGGGTTTTAGCATCTCTGGAAACATGGGTATTCCATTCCCTTAGTAAAGAGTATACATGGCATGGCACGCTTTTATCGCGGAGCACACTGGGTGTGCCACACCCTTATCACAGACCCTTCTAGTTTGCTCACGAAAATGCTCATAACATTTCTCTTGGATATCTGATTAAGCTGAAATTGGATGCATTGGAAAGAGGACTCAATTAGCTTTGAATTGGTGGGTTTGAGCTCCAAAAATAAATATATTCACGAACTTATACATGAGTAAAGTTTATCCTCGTAGGATCGCATACCAAAATTCAGTCGATAACCAAAGTTCTCAACTCAACTTTTCACTAAGTGTTTTCTATGAATATTTTTCACATCGAAAACACTTTATACACTAGGTAAACTATATTGAAACTTATATTTATATAAAGATCATTAGGTTCACGTCTATATACGTAGGAATGACAATTCATATTCTTTCTTGAAAATGTGGGGTGTTACGTGGTCATACCAATGAGAAGAAATTTAAAAGCTACTGTTTGATGTTATTCATTTTTTATTGCATTAAGTTCTTTTTACAAGTAGGCCATGGAGTAAAATGATGAAGATTTGGAAAATGGGATGTTGGAGAAAGATATAAAGAAGTTAGTATGCAACAATGAAGTTGTTACAGTACTCAATAATGCCTTGTTATCTAGAGTCGCCTATTGTATTTCTCCTATGGAGTTGAAGTTTTGATGATGAACATAAGAATGAAACATTTGTCCAAGATGGTCCACACAAGAGAAGAAAGAGAAGTCATAGGCAAGATGGATAATAAACTAAAGTGGTTGAAATCAGGAGTGGATAAGCAAAGAAATTCAGATGTGCTCTCAATACTTATCACATACGACAAAAGATTTGAAGGGAAAATAAATGAAACACTTAGAGATTGAGTTGATCAATGAGTCCTACCACACTAGGAGATAAAGTAGATGAATTGTATCAGCCAAAGAGATAGACTGCAGAAAGGAGTGAAACTACCTAAAAGTCCTATTGAAGAAAGAAGAGCACATTATCTAAAGGACTCAATCATGAGTTGGCTTAAATATGAGGAATGACATTCAAGAGTTTCACTCATGCACGAACAAGAAAAGCATAAATCAGTAAATCAGTTCACTAACTTGAAGAAGAACCTGGACTTTTACTTAGCAAGTCATAGACTTTGTGTAATAGGTTGGTTATTTGAGTTGTAATGAGTTTTAGTTCTAGTCTTAGTGATATATAAACTAAGTTAAGAGTTGTGTCTTCAAGTTAGGGAACTCGAAGACTTGGGAACACTTATCTTGGGAAGATTTGTGTTATTGTAGAAATAGGAGTTAGAAGTTTTAATTCCTAGTTTACGAGAAGTGTTGTAATTTGTTGATTGTTGAGGCTCAAGTGTTTTAGTGAAGTTAGGGCTAAATCCTATAGAGGTACAGGTTGTGGTTTTTTACACCTTTCTTGAGTCGTATGTTTTCCACGTAAAAATATTGTCTTCATATTTTACTTGTACGAACCACGTTAGCTGACTTGTTCCACTGATAGGCAACTATTAGAATAAAACACTAAAATCAGTAGGGCACTATAATACACCATACCTTTTCTAGCTAGAATCCGTCCCTAGAATGTTAAGGGATATCTTCCAATTTGAATATAATTTATTTCGTATGGAATTCTTTAGATTTGGACTTTCCATGTCGTAGGAAATTGAATTAGCTTTCAATGATATATTATTCACCTAAATTCGATAACCGGGTAAGAAGTCATGGCTATTTTAAGTTCCAATCAGAAAAATACCATCATTTGGGCCCTTAGCGCATCACAGAGAAGCGTAATATCACAATTCTTAATTTCTAGTGAGGCCTCGCGATCTTGGCGCATCGCAGAGAGGCCTAATTTCCCATTTGGCAATTTCTAGTGAGATCTTGCGATACTGACGCATCGCGCCAGTGGTAAAAATGACAAACATAAGAGCTCTGTGATTATGGCGCATCATGGAGGGATCCCATTTCCCATTCATCCAGATTCCAGTGAGCCACCGTGATTATGGTGCGTCGCGGTGGCCACCAGTTCAGAAAATATTGTATTTTTTAGTTTTGTTTGGGGTTTAAAGAGGGAATTTAGTTCATTCTCTCAACCCCCAATCCATCCAAAGATAGAAGATTAAGTATATTTGAAAGCTCATTATGCTTTATTCATCATTCCCTCTCAAAGCAAAACCCTAGTTCGTCAACTTTCTCCCCAAGAAATCTAAAATTCCTCCATTAAATCTCCAAGACAATTCAATATTGAGATTTCCCAATAAAAGAGCACTAAGAAATAATCCCCTAAGCATTAATATGAATCCAAGATCCAAGTTTTCATCAAAGATTATCAAATTAAGGTATCTGGGGTTTGAACAAGGATAAATCTTCCGTCCTTGTGTCAAAAGTTATGTTTTTCAATAAATTTCTTATAATTTGAAATTAGAGTTTACAACCATAGTATATTATAGATGATTTTGAGTATAATATGATTGAATTATGAAATCCAATGTTTGATTTCAGTTAAAGAATGCTCTTTTATGATTTTGAATACCATGAGCATAGTTTAAGACATTGTTTACAATTTTTCAACTGAATTAAACATGATATTGTGACTTAAAGTCATTATTTTGAAATTATTGAAGCATGGATTATTATCCAAGATTGATTATTGTGATTTCAAGAAAGTTGGTGCTATAATCATCTTATGAGCAAGATTGTTTATAGTTTTCAATACAACTTTGATCTTTTGATCATTGGTTTAGCTTTGGAATCCACTATATATTTTATAGTTTATAGAAACTCAGAACAGTTTTGTTCATAGACTTACTAAAGTCAGTGCATAAATTATTTTTCACATAAATCCTTATGCTAGTTTTAAGAAGTGGATTTCCAATGGTTTTGAGCACACAAATCTTAAAGGGAGTAGTATTTAGCACCGAGTGGGAAGTATGAGATTAGCGTTCCCTTTCTGCCACAAAAATATGTAGCCAATGTAGGTACAGACTCAGATTATTCCTATTTATATGGATGATAGATTTAGCTTATAATCGATCTCCTGGATTAGGTTATACTCCTTGGCAAGAATATGATACCTGTCGCCAATGTGAGGTTTCATCCTTAGAAAGTCAAGACATTGGACTCCATGTAGCTCATATGGTTTATGTTGGTTAAGAGAACCTCCCTATTAGAAAAAGATATACAACTTTTCAAATAAAGCATTTTCCCTAAAGTCTGACAGCCTAATAGTATGAATTTTTCAGAATATTTTTAAAAGTATCATCTCTACAATCTAACAATTAAGAATATATTCCCTAAAGCTTTGAAAGAATTCCCTTGCAGGATAAGTTTTCAGATATGATTTAAGAATAAGAACAGAATATAGTTTCAGAACTAAGTGTAATGACTCACAATATTAATACTATATGCCTTGTTATTTATGATTTTAACTTTCAGATTTTAGATTTACTCAAGATTATATGAGTCATTTACATTTAGCATGCATGATTTTATAAAATGTGATGATATTGGTTAGTAATGTATGCACCCCCATTACTCAGTACATCAACAAATTATTAATCCACATATATGTCTATGTGCTACATTATCTCATAATGTAGGATCAAGTGCTCAGTCTCAGCAGCGACAATGATTTTTGAGCATCTCATCTATATCCCTACAATTGGTGAGTCATTATAGTTTGAGGACTTAGCTATTCATGTTTCAGTTTATTATTAGATGTCCTTTTCTTTATTTCAGACAGATTGAGTTAGCTGGGGCCTGTCCTAGTGACTCTCTAGGATCATATAGTAGAGGCTTGCCAAACTACCAAATTCAGTCTTAGATCTCAGTTGTCTTTTTTACACTTTTTAGTATTTTTTTAATCAGATTGATGAGCTTAGTACTTTCAGATATATTTAGATAGTTTTCTGCATTTTATCATGATTTTATACATTTATTTCCCTTGAGATTCATATATGTTAGCACACAACCAAGGTTAGCTCAGGACTACTTGTATTTCAGAGCATCATGTGGCATCCCAGGAATTAAATTTTAGGGATTTACAAACTTGGTATCAAATCCTAAGGTTTAGAGAGTCCTAAGGAACCAAATAAGCTGCATTACGTAGAGTCTTGATCATTGGTGTGAAGTGCGCCATATCTATGAGTAATAGTCTATCAAGTATTTTAGGAAAATCCACTCTTTCTTTCATAATCTATAGTGCTTACAACTATCGTTATCTGCTATTAACTTATGCTCTTTTATGACAAAAATTGCCTTCTCGTTGAGCTAATGCCCACAGAAATAATAACAAGCCACCTCAGCCCGCAAATTATTTGAATAAGAATGTGTCACATGCAGAGTTTCGGGTAGCTTTTAAGTCACTAGCCCAAGATGTGACTGCTAATGTTCAAGGTAATCATTGGGCTGTAGTCCCTTCTCAGTAGGATATGGATTTAGCCATAGCCAGAATTTGAGACTTTATGAGAATAAACCCATCAGAATTCTTTAGGTCGAAAGCAGGTAAGGACCAACAGCTATATCTTGATAAGGTAAAGAAAATCACCCAAATTATTCATGTTTCTGAAGAAGAGAGTGTAGAATTATCATCCAATAGTTGAAGGATGTTGCCTATGACTGGGTGGTGATGTGGAAGAAGAGTAAAGGGGATAATGCATCCCCTATGACTTGATAGATATTTTAGGATGCATTTCAAGACAAATTCTTCACACTTGAGATATGGGAAGCTAAGATAATGAACCTGACTATTGCCTCAAGTTCAACCAGTTGTCTAAGAATGCCTCTGATCAGATGGCTAACCCTAGGTTAAGCATGAATAAGTTTGTGACTGGTGTGTCTGGGTTGGTAGTTAAGGAGTGCAGGACTGCTATGTTTAATAGAAACATGGATCTTTCTAGATTGATGATGCATGCTCAGTAGATTGTGGCATAAAAGATAAAGGAAGGAGAGAGTAAATAAGAGGGCTAGAGCAGGGCAGTTTGATCATGGTCAAAATAGGTCTCAAGAAAGAAATCGTTCACAGTATCAAAATCATTCATCTATGCCTGCACCTTCTTCAGCCAGTCCTTCTGCACCTAGAAATAGGCAAGAATAATAGCGTAGGTCTTCTATTTCCATATCTTAGAATAGTATGAGTGGTAGGCCCAGTTATCTTTATTTTGCTAGGTGTGACAAAAATCATCCTGGTGAGTGTCTAGCGGGATACAGAGGTTGTTATCGATATGGCCAGCAAGGTCATAGAATCAAAGAGTGCTCGTATGCTAGCAGGGAATAAGGATGGTCATCCTCAAACTCAGGCTAATAGTGTACCAGCTTCTCCTCAGGGCATATCATCTAGTACTACTAGCAGTCACTTTTAGAATAAATTATGTTTTACTCTCACGCCAGGAGCAGGAAGATTCCCCAGATATTATTACTGGTATACTTTGTGTCTTCCATTTCGATGTCTATGCATTATTAGACCATGGGTCAAGTTTTTCTTATGTCACCAGTTAGTTGCTATGATTTTTTAGATAAGTTCTGAAAAGATTCCCAAACCTCTCTTGGTTTCTACCCTAGTATGTGAGTAAGTTGTTGCTAAGAAAATCTATAAAAGTGTCCTATCACTGTCCTTCATAAAGTCATGTTACAGACATGATAGAGTTAGATATGGTTGATTTTGATTTTATTCTTGGTATGGATTGGATCCATTCTTATTATGCTTCTATAGATTGTGGAACCCGAGTGGTAAAGTTTTAGTTTCTAGATGAGCCAAATTTTGAGTGGTTCGGTTATTTAGTATCTCCCAAGAAGCATTTAATATCTTATATTAAGGCCAAAAATTTGATATCCAAATGTTTCATTTATCATCTAGTTTGAGTTAAAGATACTAAGTCTAAGACCCTAAAAGTTCAGTCAGTTGATGTAGTAAATATGTTTCCAGATGTTTTTTCAGAAGATCTCCCAGGGGTACCACCCGATAGAGAGATAGAATTCAGTATTGACCTTCTCCCAGATACTCAGCCTATTTCTATCCCACCAAATCATATGGCTCCCATAGAGCTTAAAGATTTGAAAGAGCAACTCAAAGATCTTTTAGATATAGGTTTCATAAGGCTTAGTATTTCTCCATAAGATGTTCCAAACCTATTCGTGTAAAAGAAAGATGGTTCTTTGCATATGTGCATTGAATATCGTCAGCTAAATAAGGTCACAGTCAATAACAAGTATCCTCTTCTTAGAATTGATGACTTGTTTGATCAATTGTAAGGTGAAAGTAAGGGAATGTGACATTTCGAAGACTGCCTTTAGAACCCGCTATGGTTATTTTGAGTTTCTATTCATGTCTTTTGGGCTAACCAATTCCCCAGCAGTTTTCATAGACCTCATGAATCGAGTGCTTAAACAATATCTAGACATGTTTGGCATAGTATTCATAGATGACATCCTTGTGTACTCTCGTAGAGAGGATGGCCATGCATACCATCTTAGAATTGTCCTGCAAACTCTTAGATATCATCAATTATTCGCCAAATTCAGCAAGTGTGAATTTTGGCTAAGATCATTAGCCTTTCTCAGTCATATTATTTCCGCCGATTGCATTAGAGTTGATCCCCAGAAGACAGAAGTTGTAAGAAATTGGCCTAGACCTATCTCTCCATCAAATATTAGGAGTTTCTTGGGTCTAGCTAGCTATTAATGTTGTTTTGTTGAAGGTTTCTCGTCTATTGCATTACCTATGTCTAGATTTGCCAAAAAGAAAGTTAAGTTACTTTGGTCAGATTCTTGCGAGAAGAGTGTTGAAGACTTCACTCACTTCAGCCCCAGTTCTAGCATTACCTGATGGTACCGATGGTTTTGTGGTGTATTATGATACCTTTAGAGTTGGCTTGGGTTATGTGTTAATGCAAAGAGGTAAGGTTATATCTTAAGCCTCTAGAAAGTTAAAGCCTCATGAAATGAATTACCCAACCTATGACCTGGAATTAGCTGCAGTGGTATTTTTTTTACAAATCTAAAGAAAATAATTGTATAGTGTTCATGTTGATGTATTCATAGACCACAAAAGTTTGCAATATATATTTACTTAGATGTAGTTGAATCTCTTCCAAAAAAGGTGGTTAGAGTTGTTGAAGGATTATGACATGAGTATGTTGTACCATCCGTGCAAGGCCAATATAGTGGCAGATGCCCTTAGCAGGTTGTTTATAGGTAGTGTTGCTCTTGTGTAAAATGTTAAGAAATAATTAGTTCGAGAAGTTCATCGTTTTACTACATTGGGTGTTAGGTTGGTTGATTCAGCTTGAAGGGAATGTTTAGGTTCAGAGCAGTTCTGAATCTTCCCTAGTTTTAGAAGTAGAGGAAAAAAAAGATATAGATTCTAGTTTAATCAAACTGAAGGAATCAATCAAAGACCAAAAGTTAGAGGTTTTCTCCCAAGGGGGATATGGTGTGTTGAGACACCAAAGTAGATTGTGTGTGCCATGTGTTGATGATTTGAGGTGGAGAATTATCGCTGAAGCTCATGGTGTACGTTATTCTATTCATCCCGGTGCTACCAAGATGTATTGTGATTTGCAGGAAATCTATTAGTGGATTGGTATGAAGAAAGATATAGTAGAATTTGTAGCAAAGTGTACAACTTGTGATTAGATTAAGTTAGAGCACCAAAGACCTGGTGGTACGTTGCAAGAGTTTGGTATCCCCACTTAGAAGTAGGAAGAGGTGAATATGGATTTTGTGACTAGCTTACCCCAATCGCGTCGGCAATATGATTCGATTTAGGTTATTATAAACAGATTCACTAAGTTAGTGCATTTATTGCTAGTTCACACGTCTTATAAAACTAAGGATTATGCTAAGTTATATATCCGAGAGTTAGTCAGATTGCATGGAGTTCCCTTGTCTATCATTTCAGATCGGGGTGCTTAGTTTACCTCTCAGTTTTGGAATGATTTTTAGAAGGGTCTTAGTACCCAAGTTCATCTTAGTTCATATTTTCATTCGTAAATAGATGGTCAGGTAGAGAGGACCATTCAGAATTTAGAAGATATGTTGAGGGCATGTGCTCTTAATTTCAAAGGAAGTTGGGATAAGCATTTTCCATTGATTGAATTCGCTTATAATAAAAGTTATCATGCTAGCATTCAGATGGCTCCTTTTCAAGCTCTTTATGAGAGGAGATATAGATCACTCATAGGTTGGTTTGAAGTGGGTAAGACCACTTTGCTTGGGCCTAATTCAGTGTTTAAAGCTATGGAGAAAGTTAAGCTTATTATAGAGAGAATGAAAGTATCCCAAATTTGTCAAAAATCCTATGCAGATGTGAGAAGAAAGGAACTAGATTTTGGAGTTGGTGATGTGTTGTATTTGAAGATTTCACCCATGAAAAGGATGCAGTGGTTTGGCAAGAAGGGAAATCTTAGTCCCCGGTATGTTGGCCGTTATAGAATTTTGAGTTGTGTGAGGAAAGTATTTTGTGAGCTTTAGTTGCCCGCAGAATTGTCTGCCATTCATGTTGTATTCCACATCTATATGCTTAAAATGTGCATCAGTGACTCCACCATTGTAGTTCCTTTAGAAAGCTCAGAAATTCAGAACAACCTTTCATAAAAAGAGATTCCATCTGAGATTTTAGATCATCAGATCTGTAGACTAAGGAACAAAGAAGTTCCCTTTGTCAAAGTTCTTTGGTGGAATCAATCCATTGAGGGTGCTACTTGGGAGGCGGAAGTAGACATCAGAGCTAAGTACCCTCACTTCTTCTCCAAAACCTTAGATTTAGCCAAAGGTAATAATCTTCCATGATTCATTTCTTTTCTAATAATATATTCAGCTATATAGTTGTCCTCATGTAAGTTTAAAAACTTACGGAGTTACTCAGAAGATCAAAATGATTTAGATTTAGTTATTCGGTTCACTTCAGTTGTGCATGCTATCTTATATTTTTAGACTCATAAATTTCAGCTAAACTAGCCATATTCAAGGATGAATATTTCCAAGGGGGAGATATTGTGATACCCTGTACCTTTTATAGCTAGAATCCATCCCTATAATGTTAAGGGATAGCTTCTAAGATGAATATTATTTATTTCGTGTGGAATTCTTTAGATTTGGAGATTCCATGACGTAGGAAATTGTATTAACTTTCCAACAATATAAGATTCGTCTAAATTTGATAATCAGGTAAGAAGTTATGGCTATTTTAAGTTTCAGTCATAAAAACAATATCATTTGGGCCCTTAGCACATCGAGGAGAAGCGTAATATCGCAATTGTCAATTTTTAGAGAGGCCCCATGATCTTGGCGCATGGTGTAGAGGCCTAATTTCCCATTTGGCAATTTCCAGTAAGACCTCATGATACTGGCGCATCACGCCAGTGGTCAAAATGACAATCATAAGGACTCCAAAATTGTGGCGCATTGCGGAGGGAGCCCATTTCCCGTTCATCCAGATTCCAGTGAGCCACTGCAATTATGGTGCATCGCAGTGGCCACCCAGTTTGCAAAATGTTGCATTTTTCAGTTTTGTTTGGGGGTTTAAAGAGGGCATTTTAGTTATTCTCCCAACCCCCAATCCATTCAAAAATATAAGATTAAGCATATTTCAAAGCACATTATGCTTTGTTCATTATTCCCTCTCAAAGCAAAACCCTAGTTCATCAACTTCCTCCTCAAGAAATCTAAGATTCCTCCATTAATTCTCCAAGACAATTCAAGATTGAGATTTCCCAATACAAGAGCACTAAGAAATCATCCCCTAAGCATCAATAGGAATTCAAGATCTAAGTTTTCATCAAAGATAATCAAATTAAGGTATGTGGGGTTTGAAAAAGAATAAATATTGTGTCCTTATGCCCAAAGTTATGTTTTTCAATAAATTTCTTGTGATTTGAAATTTGGGTTTACACCTATAGTATCTTATAGATGATTTTGAGTATGATATGATTGAATTATGAAATCCCATGTTTATTTTGAGTTAAAGAATGCTCTTTTATGATTTTGAATACCACGAGCATGATTTGAGATATTGTTTATAGTTTTTCAATTGAATTGATCATGATATTGTTAGTTAAAGCCATTATCTTGAAATTATTGAAGCAAGGACTATTATCCAAGATTGATTATTGTGATTTCAAGAAAGTTGGTGTTATAAGCATCTTATGAGCAAGATTATTTACAGTTTTCAATACAACTTTGATCTTTTGACCATTGTTTAGCTTTGGAATCTACAACAGATTTTATAGTTTACAGAAACTCAAAATAGTTTTATTTACAAACTTACTAGAGTCAGTGCGTAAATGGTTTTTCATATAAATGCTTATGCTACTTTTAAGAAGTGGATTTCCCATGGTTTTGAGCATACAAATCAGGGCGTAGTATTTAGCACTGAGTGGGAAGTGTGTTATTAGCGTGCCCTATCTTCTACAGAAGTACGTAGCCAACATAGGTACAGACTCGGATTATTCTCATTTATATGGATGATAGATTTAGCTTGTGATAAATTACCTGGATTAGGTTATACTCCCTGGCAAGAGTATAACACCTCTTCTTAACGTGAGGTTTCCTCCTTAAGAGGTCAAGACGTTAGACTCCATGTAACTCACATGGTTTATGTTTGTTAAGAGAACGTCCCTGCTAGAATAAGATATATAGCTTTTCAAATAAAGTATTTTTCCTAAAGTTTGATAGCCTAATAGTAAGCATTTTCAGAATAGTTTTAAAAGTATCATCACTACAGTCTAATAGTTAAGAATATATTCCCTAACGCTTTGAAAGAATCCCTCTGCAGATTAAGTTTTCAGATTTGATTTAAGAATAAGAACAGAATATAGTTTTCAGAACTAAGAGTAATGACTCATAAGATTTATACTATATGCTTTGTTATTCCTGATTTTGACTTTCAGATTTCTGATTAACTAAAGCTTATGTGAGTCATTTACATTTAGCATGAACGATTTTATAAAGTGTGGTGATATTGGTTACTTATTGCATGCACCCCCATATACTTAGTACATCATCAAAGTACTGATCCACATATATTTCTATGTGCCACATTGTCTCATAATGTAGGTTCAGGTGCTCAGTCTCAGCAACAACAGTGATTTTCGAGCATCTTATCTATATCCCTACAGTCGGTGAGTCCTCATAGTTCGAGGACTTATCTTTTCATGTTTTAGTTTATTAGTAGATATCCCTTTATTTATTTTAGATAGTTTGAGTCAGCTGGGGCCTTTCCTAGTGACTCCCTAGATTCATGTAGAAGAGCTTGTCGTACTACCAGATTCAGTGTTAGATCTCAGTTGCCTTATTCGGACTTTTTAGTTTTTGTTTAATTAGATTGATGAGACTAGTACTTTCAGATATATTAAGATAGTTTTCTACATTTTATCATGATTTTATACCTATATTTCCCTATGATGAGATTCAGATGTGTTAGAAGGCAGCCAGGGTTAGCTTAGGACTTCTTATAGTTTGGAGCACCATTTGGCATCCCAGGAACTAGATTTCATTGTGTTACAGGCATGCACTCTAACGAGTGATATCAGAGTGATATTTTCTTAAATAAGGCTACCACCTAAGAAAATATCACTATGATGAATTCCGCATCTCCTACTAGTCACAGTTAAGGTTTGTCAACTACTAGACCTCCACTCTTTGATGGTTCTCACTTTATCTTGTGGAAAGACAGGATGGAAATGTTCAGTTAATGGTAGGACTACAAATTATGGGATAGGATCACCGATGGTACTACTATTCCAATGAAGTTGGTTGATGGTAAACAAGATCAGAAGGTAAGAAGTGAATTTACTGTTGATGACTTAGTGCCATTAAAAAAATTCTAAGGCTAAGAACATCTTAGTTAGTGGACTAGGACCGACTGAGTACAACAAAGTGTCAAACTAAACCATGGCTAATCAAATTTTGGATGCTCTGGTTAATGCACATGAGGGTACTTTCAGGTAAGAAAAGTTAGGATTGCTTTTCTTTTTACTGAATATGAAGCTTTTAAGATGAAGTAGAATAAATCCTTGCATGAAATGATGAAAAGGCTTAATGCATTGACAAATAAGTTGACTTCCTTGTGAAAGGTTATTAGTGTTGAGGAACTAGTTGAAAAGGTGCTGAGGGTACCACTAAAATCAAAATGGAATGTTAAAGTGACTGCTATTAAGGAAGCAAAGGATCTCACAGGTACGACACTGGATGAACTAGTAGGGAACCTAAGGACTTATGAAATAGAAATTGACGGAACTAAAGATCAAGAAGTTCCTGAAAAAATCTTGGCTTTTAAGGCTTCAGATAGTGATGAAGAAATTGAACTTGACAAGGAACAAGTTGCCTTCATAACAAAGAACTTCAGCAAATTCTTTAAAAATAAGAAGGGAACAAGTAACAAGAAATATTCCAATGACAATCAAAATAGATGCTACAAGTATGGTAAGATTTATCATCAGACTAGGGATTGTCCTGTCCGGGAAATAGAATGAAGAAAGGAAAGGGCTTAAAGAGACTTGAAAGAAAAAGATAAAAGAAAGGAGAAGGAAGAACATGCAATAATAGAAGCCTGGGGATCTAAATTAGATGAAGATAAAATTGATGAAATAGCATTCATGGCTATTATATATTCCAACTTAGAGGAAGAAGATAATGCTTCTGAGGTAAGTATACTTGAACTTAAAGAAAAGCCGCATTTATTTTGTAAAACAAAACTTGTTTCCTTGATGAGTGCTCTAATTCATGACTTCCAAGAATTAACTTCTGATAGGGATGGGATGTTAAATAGTCTTGCAAGTCTAAAATTTGACCTCAGTGATTTAAAATCTTGCAAGAACATTATTGAAGAAGTAAACTGCACACTCAAGAAACAGGTTGAACAACTTGATTCTTCAAACAATGACCTTAAGTCTGACGTCCTGAAATTAACACTCACTGAAAATGTAAAAAAGGTCATGAGTAAGGAATAAGAAACTATGGAACTTGAATTAGTCAAGTACAAACAAAAATGTAATGATGCTACAGACATAGTGAATAAAATAAGTCAAGAAGTCTCTAAACTGAAACTTGTTCTTGAAAGATAAAATAGGTGGACAAATTCTTCAAGAATTGTTCACAGGTTGATTGAAAGGAATCACAGTTAAAAAAAAGGTTTAGGTTTTCATAGATGTCTTGATGATCTTCAAGACTTCTGTTATATCTATGGTAATCTTTGATATCCTACCACTGGATGTCCTGTGGCTGCAAAAAGTAGATCTAGTAGTCAAAACCTGGCAAATAAATTCTCTCAGACCAAGAAAAAAAGGAACTAATACTGGTCAGAGAAATAGGTCACATTACTTATTGCCTGCATCGACTAGAAGAAATTTAATTTATCCATTTACTCATAAAATAGTACCCAAGATTTTCTGGGTTCCTAAATGTAACCATTTATTTCTTGCAAGAGAAGGTAAAAGGAAGAAAAAAGCATTGGTACCAGGACAGTGCTTGCTCAAGAATTATGATTGGTGATAAGAAAATGTTCCTTTCACTCTCTAAAGTAAATGGAGGAGGATTTTATTTTGGTGATGTCAAAAAGGGAATCATTACTATAGTTGGTAAAATTAGGACATCTGAATCAAGAGCATTGGAGGATGTCTACCTTGTGGAAGGATTAAAGAACAACCTGCTCATCATATCACAACTGTGTGATAAAGGTCACAAAGTTATTTATATTTTTCCAGGAGTCAAAGTCAAGAGGATGGACACCAAGGAGATTATGCTCACTGCAAGAAGATACAGTAATGAGTACAAAGCTGACATAATGGCAATGCCAGGAATAGAGTTGAGTTTCCTAAGTTCTATGGAAAATGATCCCCTCTTTTGGCATAGAAGATTTGGACATGCAAGTCTGAAACAATTAAACATACTTTCTTCCAAAGATATGGTTCTGGGTTTGTCCAAAACCAAGTTCAAGAAAGAAAAGGTATGTAGTGCCTGTGTAAAGAAAAAGCAGGTAAAATCTTCTTTTAAGTCAAAGAACCATGTTAGTAAAACTAAGTGCGTCGACTTGATCTATATGAATTTGTGTGGACCAATGGCACTTTAAATTAGAGGTGGAAAAAGGTATATTTTTGTGATTGTTGATGATTATTCCAGATTTACCTGGACATTATTTCTAGCTTCCCAAGAATTTGCCTTTGATATCTTAACTATATTCATCAAGAAAATTAAAAATAAATTGGGCACTTCTTTAATTTCCATGAGATCTAACCATGGTACAGAATTTAAAAATGTCAAGTTCTTAGAATTTTATTCTTCAAATGGTATGGATCACAATTTCTCTGCTCCTAGAGCACATCAACAAAATGGAGTAGTAGAAAGGAAAAAAAATGACCTTGGAAGATATGGCTAGAACAATGATGTTGGCAGGAAAACATGCTAAAAACATTTAGGCTGAGGTAATCAGTACTGCTGCATATATCACAAATAGATGCATGATCAGACCCATTCTAGAAAACACTCCCTATGAATTACTAAAAGGAAGAAAACCTAATATTTCTCATTTTATAACATTTAGTTGTAAATGTTTCATTTATAATAATGGGAAAAATCAATTAGGAAAGTTTGATGCTAAAAGTGACGAAGGAATCTTTCTAGGATATTCACATCATAGAAAAACATATATGGTGTTAAACAACAAAACTAATTGTGTTGAAGAAAGTGTTCATATAGTATTTGATGAAACTTTTGATTAGACTAACATGCAGAAGGAAGTGATTCTGAGGAATAAGTTGCTTATCATGGTCCATTAGCAGAAGGTATCAAATCTGAAGGCACACTGATAGGGGAAACTAATTTTGGAGGCACACTGACAGGGGAAACTAAAACACCAACCATCCTAAATCAGAATGATCACAGTGATTCTAGTACTTCACAAGGATTGATTCCAAAAGGATACAAGTATCAAGGATCTCACCCTATTGAAAATATGCTCACTTATCTCACTTCTGGGATTACTACAAGGTCAGGGTTGAGGAGCATGTTTGCTTTCATAGAAAGGTAAATAAGGCACTTCTTGATACTGACTAGATCATAAGCATGCAAGAAAAATTAAATCAGTTTGAGAGAAGAAACGTCTGACACTTAGTTCCTCTCCCAAAGATAGAATAGTGATTAGGACTAAGTGATTGTATAGAAATAAGATTGATGAGCATAGAACAATTACGAGAAACAAGGAAAAATTGGAGGTCCAAGGATACAATCAAAAAGAAGGCATAGATTTTTATAAGACTTTTGCTCCTATTGTTAAAATTGAAACAATTAGGCTACTTGTAGCCTTTGCTGCTTATATGGATTTCATTCTCTATCAAATGGATGTTAAGAGTAAATTCTTGAATGGAATCCTCAAAGAAGAGATGTATGTCAAACAACCTCCAGAATTTGAGAGGAAGAAGTTTCTAGATCATGTGTGTAAGCTTGATAAGGCCCTGTATGGTCTAAAACAAGATCCTAGAGCTTGGATTATCAAAATTCCTTCTGGAGCATGGTCATACTAGAGGTAAGATTGACAACACTTTTTTCTTGGAAACTAATGGAAAAGGATTTGTTGGTGGTGTAGGTTTACGTAGATGATACTATTTTTATAATACCTTATATTTTTCTAGCCTAGATTTGCTCTCAATACATGATTGGTCTGATATAAATTTTTCTAAATACTCAGTATTTTTTAGTTTAAAGCCTGCCATTGCATAGGAAATTGAGTTAGCTTTCCAATGATATCAAATTTACCTAAATTCGATAACTGGGTAAAAATTTATGACTATTTTAAGTTTCAGTCATTAAACACCGTCATTCAGGCTAGTAGCACGTCGTGGAGTATGTCTTAGTGAAAATTGTCATTTTCCAGTGAGCCAAAGTGATACCCTCACATCGCGCTACCAGCCAATTTCATAATTGTCACTTTTCTAGTGTTGTTTCGCGATAATGGCGTGTCATACCAAGGCCTAATTTCCCATCTAATGAGGCACCGTGATGGCACCGCATCGAGCCACCAGCCCAGTTCCCAGTTATCCACTTTCTAGTGAGACGGCACGATTGTAACGCATCACGCCAAGGTGAAAAATCAAGATTTCCAACTTTCATTATTTAATTTCAGGGGCTGTTTGGTCAATTCTCAAAACACCTAATCAGTCTAAACACGAGATTTATACCCTAAATAACCTAATACCTCATTATTCACTCACTTTTTTCAAGATTTAAACATTCTCTGTCAAGAGGAAAAAACCCTATCTTCAAGAATCAAGGTCAATCCTCAAGAAATCCTCTAAGAAACTTCAAGAATTTTTCTTCTTAGGTATGTTATTTGTTCATTCATGGGCCCCTTTCACCCATGAAGTCCAAGAACCATTTTTTAAACATATAAGATCTCAAATTCATGATTTCCATGTTCAAATTAGATTGAATTCATGTTCACGATATTAGTTGAGTTTCAATCCATGAAATAATTTATAGTTTCATGAAAAATGAATAACCTCTGTGATGAAGATGTGATTAGCTTGATAAAACCTTGAATTTACAAATTGATTAATGTATCATGATGTTCATGTGTTGGCCATTATCATGTAAATAATCCATGATCCCCAAGTGTTTTCTAAATTGCCTATGTGAAGTAGCTAGTGGAATCATGACATGTTATTATTTCGTCCCAATCATATATAAGCTAATACCCTACAAGTGTTTGATGAAATGCTTATGTGATTTGACTAGTGAAAGCATGACATGTTATTATATGATCCCATTTATGCACAAGTTCATGTATATCAAGTGTTTGACAAAATGTCTAAACGAGTGCATTGTTAGAGAGCAAGTATTGTTATGCCTTTATGATCATGTTATGTCTTTCTTTTTATGCTATCGAGTCCTAAGGGTATTTAATACCTGATAATATAGCTATTTACTTAGATCAAAAATCAGTTACAGAATTGTATTTATCATATCATGATCAGTAGAACTCAGCCGCTTATAGAACTCTGGAAAACTCAGTGTCAATCTAGTCTAGTTTAGTATAATCAGTTCAGTATCATTCAGTTGGGAGTAGGATTCATTACGGAGTGAGCCTAGGGATGAGGGCTCACCCATTAGTTAGGACTGGGTCCCTAGAAGCAATCCCTAAGTTCTAGAACCATGTAGCCATCATAGGTTATGAGATAACAACCGTTAGATAGAGCTGACATACTCAGGGATCACCCACTAGTTTAGGACTAATCTCATGGGTCACCCACTAGACTAGGGATGGACCTAACACCTGTGTTAGTACCCGTGCCATGGTATTAGCCCTCTTTCAACTAGGGTCACAGATTGGACCCCTATCAGCTCAAATTTAGGGAATGTTGGTTAGATGATTACCTTGCACAGTCTTAGTTTTAGTCTCAGTTTAGTATTCAATTCAGTTCTACCAAATCAGGACTGTCAGATATAGTCACCAAGTATCAGTTATTTAGTTATCAGTAACTTCAGATATCAGTTACTCAATTATCGAAACTCAGTACTTAGCTTCAAAAAAGCTCAGATACAGTATATATATGTATATGTACAATATTACATACTCAATACTTACAACAGTTTCAGTTCACCATCTACTCGCATAATGAGTTACTCTATATTATTCAGTCAGTTATTGTTCATGCATATGAACCCTTAGGTTCAGCCTTACCTCATCTAGCATACCAGTACATTCCATGTATTGACGTAAACCTTTTTTTTGTGCTATGATGTCTCATATCATAGGTTTGGATACTCCGGTTCCCAATCGCGCTTAGACAGATCCAGTTATCAACAATAGATTTAGTAGTGAGTCCTCATCTATCGAGCATATACTTTCATTTTAGTATTTTAGTTTATCAGTAGTTTAATAGCCGAAGTTATTTGGGGGCTTGTCCCATCAACTCTTTATTCAAATAGTTCACTTAGAGGCTTTTAGACTAGACCAGTTCAGACAGTGTTTAGTTTTTAGATATTTTTAACAAATGTTATATTTATCAGTATTTTAGCTTCTGAACCTTATGGGATTTTACCCTATTTTCCATATTTATTTTAGTATTATTATTCAGTACTTACAACAGATATCAGTCATGTGTTAGCTTATGATCCTTCGAGTTCATAAGCACCATGTAGCGTCTTAAATATAGACTCAGAGCATTACAAACTTGGTATCAGAGCCTAAGTTTCAATAGAGTCCTAGGGAGTCTTAAAGACACATCAAGTAGAGTCTTGTAAATGGGTGTATAGCATGTCATACTTATGGACAGGAGGCTATGAGATATTTTAGGAAAAGTTTCCCTTCTTCCGGTGTTCAAGTTATTTTAGTGAGCATGAGTTCAACCTAAATTCCTATTTTAATCCTTTTCTTCCTTCTGATTACAGAACTGCCTCCCAAAAAAACTAAAGAAAGGAGAATTGAAAATCAGTCAATACCTCAATCCAATTAGCCCGATCCCCTGAATGAGCACGTCTCTCATGAAGAATTAAGAGATGTTCTCACTATGTTATCCAATTCAGTAGTTGCTTAAAACAACCTACAAGCTGTTGTACTATCTAGGCTTGGGGCTCATACTCAGTAGAGTAAGGGGAACAATTATAGGAAGAAAGATAGAAAGAATAAGAAGGTTAAAATAAGTGGTTTTAGGCCAAGGTCAGAGGGTGGTAACCGGTTCTAGTTCTGTCAGAAATTCTTAGCCCCAAATCCTTCTACAGCTAGTACTTCAGACTCCAAGTCTCAAGGTAGCATGAAAGGAGGTCGTACCTACCCACTTTGCCAGAAATATGGTAGAAATCATCAAGGTGTGTAGGGCTGGTAGTGGCGTATGTTTTGGATGTAGTAAGTTAGGCAATTGAATAAGAGATTGTCCTCAGTCAGGTTTACAGGGTCTGTCCAATCGTCCTTTAACTCAGTCTTATCGCTTGCACCAGCAGGGTACCACTTCCAGTACCACCAGTAGGTAATGCCCAAACAGGATTTATGCACTTCAGTCCAGACAAGATTAGGAAAGTTCTTTTGATATGGTCACTGGTATGTTACAGATATTCCATTTACATATTTATGCCTTACTATATCCAGGAGATTCTCTATTTTTTGTAAATCCTTGAATAGCAGTCGACTTTAAGCCAGACTAGAAATCTTAATAGAACTTTTCTTAGTGCTTACCTTAGTAGGTTAATCTATTCTAGTTAGACGAGTATACAGAAATTGCTCGGTTACAGTATTTCAGAAAATCCGTTCACTTAATTTCAATAATAGAGTCATTATATTTATGTTTGTTAATGAACCAATCCTTGAATGAATGGGTAGTAACTCAGTTTTAGTTGATTTATGTTTGAATCTATAGGTTGAACTAGTAGAAAGAAAAGTTGAGAATTCTAAGTTAGTTAGTGTTGAGGTTTCTATATGATGATTGTTGAGGCAATTGAAAGCTAAGAATCATGTATCAGAAGAAAGTACTAGAAGTGGACCTTACATTATTAGGAGTAGTCCTTCAGAATGAGTTTAGTGTTTTTGAGCACAGTCATATCTTAGACTCTAGAGTAAAGTTGTCTCAGATTGATATAGAGTTTATTAAGAGGTTCATAGACTTAGAATAATGACTTTAAGCTAAGGGGCAGATGGTGGAACAAGTAACCAAGTCTGATTTTTAGATTTTATTAGTAATGTCAGTATATGTAGAGGAGCAGTGGGAGAGGTTGATGCCCAACCCATCCTTACCTCAGTGCAAAGTTTTATACTTCAGATATCATTATATCTACTCATTCCTTACATATCAGCTTTATGATCATAGTTACTATTCATGCACATTATCAAAAATTATATACGTTTACAGTTTTTTGTATAAGGATTCCAGTTTTCTCAATATTACGAATCATGTTACATAAATACAAAAACTCCAAACTCAAGTCATACAGCTCATGGCTCATGTACTTATGCCTTACAGTGTGTCCAGTTTCCATGACTTATGCAATACTCCTAATAAGTAGTAAAATTCAGATTTATGTCATGTATATCCTCAGTCCAGATCTCTTGATAAATCTAGGATGTTAACATTCTATTTCTCAAGCCTCAGTTAATTGTCAAATTTAGTATAGTGTCCATTCATGCTTCAGGTCCTCATGTTTTAAAGTTCAGTGAACTCTCCTTATTAGATGGTATGGTGATGAGTAGTTGCTTAGATGGGAGAGAGAAAATGTTTCTTGTTAAGGAAAGATTGTTGCATGCTTGTTTTAAATGAGGCTGTAGTTATGAAGATAAACTTGAATGCCATATTTATGTATAAGTGGATAAATGCATTTTGGAGATTTGAGTAGACTTGAACTTAGTGGGAGAATTCAGTCCAGCTTACACCTTAGCAGGTAGAGTTATTAGTGCCCATATTACAGAATTTTAGCCATGTTGTGATTTCTTATTCAGATGCTTCATTCAGAACATGCCAGGATTTCCTTGCTCGCTAAAGTCAGTAGAACTTTATAGAAAGAGTGTCAAGAAATTTTCTAGTTAAGTATAAGTTTTCAGTTTGAGTTAGTTCGTAAAGCCAGGAATTCAGTTTAGCAGTCAGGAGGACAAGTTCGTATGGTTTCCCATCTTTCTACCCAGTTTTGCTATCTGTAGTTTCATGAGTATGACTGTTCCAAGATAGAGCATCCTAGTAGTTACGAGTTCAGCCCAGTTTATGTATCATACCTAAGTTTTAGATCTCAGATATTCAATTATGATTTAGTTTATAGGTGACCCGTGTATCATCTCAGGTTTTCCTCAGTATCTTAGCCAAGTCAACATTCTTCGAGGGGGAGATGCACTATTAACCCCGAGTTTTCATGTCCTAAATCTTCCATTCTCTCTTTATGTAACAAGATCTGGTTTGAAGTAATACGTACTCATAAGTCAACTCTCTCATTCCAATCTTAGCCATATGACCATTCCCATGGCATGGTATGTATTCAAGGAAATCTTCAGTTCACAATATTCAGGTCATGTAGCATGTTTCAAACTCAGTCATATTCTCATATTCCCGTTCATGTATGTTTAGGAAATGATCTCAGGTTTGTTAGCAGTCTCATCTTAAGGTGATAGTTTTCCTTAGCTTTACTCAATTCCATGATGCAGTTACAATTATAAACCTAGTATCCATTATCGTTGCATATTCAGTCATGCAAGCATGAATCAGTTAAGTCATGTATTTCATGCATCACATATGCATGGTCAGTATATAAACTCCTCGTATTAGTAGTTTCAGTCAAGTAGTCATGCTTCAGTCATGCATGTTTAATGTGCAAACTCAGTCTATAAATATTTCTCAGCTTTATTAGGAAGTATTGTAATGCCCAATATTTCCATAGACTAGCTTAACTCTTAGTACATAAGTGATCCAATATATTTTTTTCTAAACACTCTATATTTTTCAGTTTAGAGCCTGCCATTGCATAGGAAATTGGATTAGCTTTCCAACAATATAAAATTCGCCTAAATCTGATAACAAGGTATGAAGTTATAGCTATTTTAAGTTTCAGTCGTTAAACTGCATCATTCAGGCCAGTAGCACATCGCAGAGTATGTCTAAATGGCAATTGTAATTTTCTAGTGAGCCAACGCAATACCACCACATCGCGTCACCAACCAATTTCCCAGTAGTCACTTTTCTAGAGTTGCTATGTGATAATGGCGCATCGCACCAAGGCCAAGTTTTCCATCTGGTGAGGCACGCAATGGCACCGCATCGCGCAACCAGCCCAGTTCCCAGTTTTCCACTTTCCAATAAGGCGGCGCGATTGTACCGCGTGATGCCGGGTTTAATATCGGGATTTCCAGCTTCCATTATTTAATTTTAGGGGTTGTTTGGTCAATTCTCAAAACCCCTAATCAGCCTAAACATAGGATTAATTATTTTCACGTTTGAATTAGATTGAATTCATGTTCATGATATTAGTTGGGTTTCAATCAATGATTTAATTGTAAGTTTCATGAAAATTGAATATCATGTGTGATGAATATGTTATTATCTTGATAAAACCTTGAATTTACAAATTTAGTAATGTATCATGATGTTCGCATGCTGGCCATTATCATGTAAATAATCCATGCTCCCCAATTTTTGGCTAAATTGCCTATGTGAAATAACTAGTGCAATCATGACATGTTATTATGTGGTCATGTTAGAAACCAAGTATTGTTATGCCTTTATGGTCATGTTATGTCTTTCTTTTTATTCTATCAAGTCCTGGGGGTATTTAATACCCAACAATCTAGCTTTTCACTTAGAACCTATGTCAGTTATAGAATAGTATCAGTTCTATCAAGATCATTAGAACCCAGTTAGTTAAAGAACTCAGTATAAATCCAGTCCAGTTCAGTGTATTTCATTTGGGAGTAAGATTCAGCACCGAGCGAGCCTAGGGATGGGGGCTCACCCATTAGTTAGGACTGGTTCGCTAGAAGCAATCCCTAAGTTTCAAAAGTACATAGCCAACGTAGGTTATGAGATGTAACCCATTAGATAGGACTGATATACTCAGGGATCACCCACTGGTTTATGACTGATCTCAGGGATCACCCGCTAAACTAGGACTGAACCCATAGCTAGTGTTAGCACCCATTGCACAGTATCAGCACCCTTCTAATTGGGGTCATAGGTTGTACCCCTATTAGCTTAGATTTTGGGCATGTCGGTTAGATGATTACCTTACACAGTCATAATATTTAGCCTCATGTATGTAGCTTCAAAAAAGGTTAGATACATATATGTATCTGTTACTCAGTTATCAAAATGCAGTATTTAGCTTCAAAAAATCTCAGATACAATATATATATATGTATGTGTAAAGTATTACAAACTCAGTATTTACAGCTATTTTACTTATCCATGTACTCTCATACCTAGTTACTCTATATCATTCAGTCAGTTATTGTTCATGCATATGAACCCCTGCATTCAGCCTTACCTAATCTAGCATACCAGTTTATTCCATGTACTGACACATATTTTTTTTTATGTTATGATGTCTCATATCATAGGTTCGGATGCTCAGGTTGCCGGCAGCGCTTAGACAAATACAATTATTAGCAATAGATTTAGTAATGAGTCCTCATCCATTGAGGATATGCTTTTATTTCACTATTTTTGTTTATCAGTAGTTTAGTAGCCGAAGTTAGTTGGGGGTTTTACCCATCAACTCCAAATTCAGACAATTCAGTTAGAGGCTTTTGGACTAGACCAGTTCAAATAGTGTTTAGTTTTCAGATATTTTTAATAGATGTTATATTTATCAGTATTTCAAATTTTGAACCTTATGGCATTTCAGCCTATTTTCTGCATTTATTTAGTATTGTTATTCAGTGATCGCAGTAGATATCAGTTATGGATTATCTTTTGATCCTTTGGGGTCATAAGCATCGTGTAACGTCTGGGGTACAGACTCGGGGCGTTACAATTTTTGGCTCAACAAATATGAGTATGACTCATGACATTGCTAAATTCATGAGCTGTGAATTTGAAATGAGTTTGATGGGTGAGCTAAACTTTTTCTTGGGATTAAAAATTAAGCAAACATCCTCTGGACCCATGATACATCAATAGAAGTATGTCAAGGAACTTCTTAAAAGATTTTCCATGGAGGAAGCTGAGGAGATCGGCACACCAATAGCCACTGCCACCAAGCTATACATAGATGAAACATATCCTGATATGGAGCAAAAGCTATACATAGGGATGATAGGATCATTACTGTATCTCACAGCAGGAAGACGTGATATTGTGTTTAGTGAATCTCATGTAAAATTTGTGAAAAGAATCTTCAGATATCTCAAAGGAACTAGTAATCATGGCCTATTGTATCCACAAGGTAGTAATTTTAACATGGTAGGATACTCTGATGCTAACTATACAGGATATTTGGTGGACAGAAGAGCACACACTCATGGCACACTTCGTTGGATCATGTTTAATTACCTGGTCCACTAAGAAACAAAACTTAGTAGCTCTGTCTACTGTTGAGGCGGAATATATTGCTGCAGGATCTTATTGTGCTAAGTTATTATAGATTAAACAACACTCCTAGATTTTAGGGTGGATGTAGGTTGTGTTCCTATTTTTTGTGATAACAAAAGTGCTATTAATATTGGCAAGAATCCTGTCCAACATAAAAGAACTAAACATATTGATATTTGACATCACTTTCTTAGAGATAATGTTCAAAAAGGGTTGATATAAATCATGTTTTATTCTACTAAAGATCAAATTGCTGATATATTCACTAAGGCATTAAGTAGAGAATATTTTGAAAAGAATACGTTAGCTTGGGGATGATAAAAATTGCATACATCTCCCTCGATGATTGACTAGAAAAAAAACATGTGTTTTTAAGTGTTTATTGATTAATTCAATCATACACATTTAGTTGTGTGTCGTAATTCCAAGATTTTAGAGTAATCTGACTCATTCATGTATTGGTCTTGCAGAGATACTGGAACATTCAAAAAATTTTGTCCATCTTTTTCAGAAAGATAATGGTATGATTATATTTTGCCTAAAATTGCAAAGAGAGAAACAGGTATGCCACATGGTTCTTTGTTACTCCTAAAAACGCCATAAAACTCAAGAGTGCTTTTTTAAAAAGCTTCAGCTGCTTTCCCATCAACACCGTACCACTCCATCATTATGTTCCCTTACCAAGTACATTCCTCCTATATTTCATCTTCTTTTTCTTCTCCTTAAATACATTTTCCTCTTCTCCTTCATTATTTATTCTCTCTCCAACTACAAAACCTCAAGTATCCTCTTAATTATGGCTTTATCTTCCTCCTCTAATTATTCACACCTCCATGACTCCTCTACTTCACCCTTCACGGAAATTATCCTACACCGTACTACCAATGAAACTCCTTCTATTCCATCTACCATTCAAATCAAACTATCCGATTTCACGATATTCAAAAATCTCCAAAACCTATTAGCTCAATCTGCCTCTACTTCATTGTCCTTTCCAGAACCCACTCCACCCACACCGATTCCTTTACAAATTCTTGACCCTGATGATGTTCCAAATACAAACCTGATTCCTAGAAAGTCAAGATCTCAATCAAAAAGAAAATATTCTTCCTCCACTATTTTTTTTTTAGGACCAAGATCTTGTGGAACCTCTCACTATTATACCTACTCCCAAAAATCCTCATACTCATCAGAGAAAACATCAAGAATAAGCATCCCTTTATGAAGTTCTTCAAGAGAGCAAGAAAAAATAGATTTTAATATATCTGCTTCTCCTCCTCCTTTTTTCTCCTCTGCAGATATCCTTTTTCATTCAGTGCATAAGACCAAGACGGTGAAACACACAACTCCAAAACCTTCTGCTTTTCATACACCTTCCTGTAAGACAAAATCTGTCTCTACTTTAAATCCTTCATCCTCTTCTAAGACCACTGCTAAATGAGCCTCTCCACATTTAAAGAAATAGGTTGATGCACCTATTTTCTATGACTCCTTTAAATTTGAGTCACTTATGATACTCTCCATGCACCCTCTACTGAGCTAGATACCTATTTTGATTTTGATGAGGATACTCCTACTGATCATACCTCTCAGTTTATTTATATCATACACTTTAAAAAATGCAAGTTAGCTAGAGGACGTATTGTCACTGGGTTTTGGGGCCCTAAGATGGATGTCTTGGTATCCAAATTAGAAACTCAGAGATAGTGACACTTTTTCCTTCAAGGTGATCTCCAATGTAAGTTAGGAAAATATGAAGTCTATGAGTTATATACTAATGGTGTAGCAATTGGGGAAAATTTTTCGATCACTGTTCATGGAATTACTATTAATCTTTATGATGTAGACCTTGCTCGAATCTTGCACATTCCTACAGGGGTTTTGGGTCATTATGTCAAAGGTCACATGGCCTCCTTTTGATAATCCGACATCTGTCCTTGATATATCTTACAAGTTTTTTTGGAAACCCTTATCTCTTAACTTATCATATGGTTCTTAAGCATGAGATATCCCCACTCCATAAGATTTATGATGATGTTGTTCATAAGATGCTTCTTTCTCGATAAGAATGAAGGACTGTGGAAAATTTCCTTGATCTTACTCTCATGAAGCTGCTTGATACTGACGTACGGATTGACCTTCCTCGACTTATGATTTAGCACATGCAATGGTCTTACTTTAAAATGTGAATGTTTATGCCTTGCCATATGAATTCTGGCTCACTCCTGTTTTTAAGGACTTCAACGTTCCTATACAAGTGTGGTCTCTGCAAACCACTTAGGATGTCATAGGGTCTGTGAACCATATACCGTTACCTATTTTCATGAGAAGTGCTGAAAACCTGTGCAATGGTTAAGGAGTGCACTTGTAGCAAAAATTGCTGAGTTGGAGATTGCTCAGGCTGCACTAGATGCTGCTTAGGTCACCCATGATGATGATGAGAAGGGGGCTCTCCTTGCTCAAATTGCTTTTCTTAAGGCTTTCTTCAAATATGAATAATCTAAAAATGCTGAGATTATTCAAAAATTGACTACCGTTATCCCATCTTCTTTTTCTACTTAGTTTCTCTCTTAGTGCCTTAGTACTATCTCTTTTGTTTCCTTCACTGGTATTATGTTATCTCTTTTTCTATTTTTTTTCATCTTAATTGTATTTTTCATTTAAATGAAATGAACTTCCTTGCTTAATTGTGTTCTACTACTATTTTTGTAATGCATAAGTGTTGTTTTTCTTTGGATATTGCTTGTTTTAGTAATAGCCCAGTGGCCACGGATTTTTAATCATTTTTCACTTTTTGGGCCTAGCTTTTCGATGATGTCAAAAGAGGAAAGAATATATTATGCAATGCTATTACCCAATTAACTAACCTGTTTCATTCTTTGTTCCTTTGTTTAATTCCTTTATTGAGAGAGTCAAAACTTTGTGATGGATGTGGTGCTGCTTAGCTTGTCACCATCAAAAAGGGGGAATTTGTTAAGGAGTTAAAGTTCTGATAATGGACATATAAATGAAACATGTTTTGCAAGCTGGTCCACACAAGTGAAGAAAGAGAATTTACTAAAGTGGTTGAAATCAGGAGTGGATAAACAAAGAAATTCAGATATGCCCTCAATACTTATCACATACGAGAAAAGAGTTGAAGAAAAGATAAATGCAACACTTAGAGATTAAGTTGATCAATGTGTTGTGCTAGACTAGGATAGAAAGTAGAAGAATTCTATCTAGCCAAAGAGATAGACTACAACAAAGAGTGAAACTACTTGAGAGTCCTATTGAAGAAAGAAAAGAACATCATCTAAAGGACTCAATAAGGAGTTTGCTTTAATGTGAGAAATGGCATTCAAGAGTTTCACTCAAACAAAAACAAAAAAAGCATAAATCAAAAAATTAGCTCACTAACTTAAAGAAGAACCTGGTCCTTTACTTAGCAAGTCATAGACTTGGTGTAATAGGTTGGTTCTTTAAGTTGTAGTGAGTCTTAGTTTTAACTTAGTGAAATATAAAATGAGTTAGGAGTTGTGTCTTCAAGTTAGGGAACTCAAAGACTTAGGAAAACATACCTTGGGAAGATTTGTGTTATTGTAGAAATAAGAGTTAGAAATTTTAATTCCTAGTTTGCAAGAAGTTTTGTAATTTGTTGATTATTGAGGCTCAAGTGTTTTAGTAAAGTTGGCGTTAAGTCCTGTAGAGGTACATGTCATCATTTTTTACACCTTTCTTGAGCCAGGTGTTTTCCATGTAAAAATATATTCATATTTAACTTACGTGAACCACGTTAGCTGACTTGTTCCATTGATAGGAAACTATAAGAGTAAAACACTAAAATCAGTAGGGCACGCACTCTAACAATTTTTTCCTGTAGCATGATATTAGTGAGCAAGTATGTACTTTACAGCTATGACATTAACGTGGGAATATCATTGAGTATTTCCCAATCTTTGTTGTACTTTTGAGTTTATCTAGGTATAGAGGTAGGATAAAGATGAATAACCATTGACCCTTTATTCAAAATTTTATTTCAGTGGTGGTGGTTTCTATCTTGATACTTTTTGGGATAATTTCTATGGAATCACTCACTTGGAGGCTAGTCTGGTTGGTTATGAATGTTATATTTATTGGGATTCTAAAACAAGTATGTTTAGGCCAAATATAATCCTCGCTCATTTTTGTCATACCATGAATTTTCTTATTTTAATATGCCTATTATTTTATTTTTTATTGGTGGAAAAAGTAATGCATTGAACCCTGTAACTGGATTGAAGAAGGTGTTTTATTCCAAAAAAATAAGCAGTGCATAAATACTATAGATCATGTACCAACTTTGGAAAAACATAAAAATGCTGACATACAAATCTGTCTATTAATTCCAATAGATTGAATATCTAAATATGGCTAGGTATATTACTAGCAATAAAGTATTTATACATTCTATACAAAAAAAACCCCGTTGTTGAAAGAGAATCTATGATGCACAGTTCTCTAAGATTATTTTTTTGGTGTGATAAAGTTTAGCTAGGCCTTTATGCAAAACTGTATTTATAGAGAGTAAGAGGTTTCTGGTCCACACCTTCATGCATGTGTTAGTTTTACTACTTCAAATTTTAAGGCCAATCTAAGTTTTCAAATGGTTTTTTTGCCATATAGTTAAGTAGAACCCCGCACTTTTGAGCTAGAAATTAAACCGTCGTTCCTATGTGTGTAAGCTCTAATTCTGTAGTTTATATTTAAATTCATGTTTCATGATCTTTCTCCTAGTGTATGAAGTGATTATCAGGTAAAAAATATTCATAGAAATCATTTAGAGCTAAAGTTGAACTAAGAATCTTTCATTCATCAAAAATTTGATATTTGATTCTATAAGGGACTACTTTGAACGTGAATAACTTTTTATATATGTGGAATTTTTCAGCACAAGAATCACAAAATTGTAGATAATTGAATCATCTTTCCAACAATATAAATTTTGCCTAAATCCGATAACGGAGCAAAAGGTTATGGCATTTTTCGTGTGAGGCAATAAGCCGATGTGATAGCGACGCGACGCATTGGCCAACGCGTTACAGAACTAGTTCACATGCTAAATCAGTTTATAATGGGTCTAGGGGCATTTTGGTCACTTTCTCTCACCCAAATTCCGTCCATAACATAAAATTTCAGCCTCAAGAAGCATCAATTGCCTCTTAAATCAATTTTCTCTCAAAAGAAAAACCATAACCACCTGTCCAAGAACAAGATTCAATTTTTTTCTCATAGATCAATAATTCAAGCCTTCCAGTTCAAGATTGTCAAGAAAGGTTTCAATATTATTCTTTCAATCTTCAAACTATTCAATATAAGGTCCATGGGGTTTTTGTAAAACTATATGAGTATGTTGAAATTGTTTTTAATGATGAATAAAGTTTTAAAAATCATGAATTTATAAATGGGTTTGGATTTACACATACAATTATGCATTATGAAACCTTGTTAATGATAATATTTTGATCTTGAGGCCTTCCTCCCTTAAATTCGATTTTCTTCATATATGGTCATATGTGGGTTGAATGTTTGAAGCTTGATTTGAGAGCACGAAGATTTATACTGCCTCTCTCGATATGAATTATTTGATTGCATATTGAGAAGTATAAAATAAATGTCTTTACTATTATTTGTTGACCTGATTTTGATGATGACTTGAAGAGAGTATGTCTTTCTTAATTGTATAAATGAAAGTGATGATTTTAAAGAAAAGTGAATTATTTATTACAAGATACTTGACCACCATGTGTTTGCGAGTTGAATTGAGGATCCTTGACTCTGTTTTCATGAATTTCACTATACATATCCTCTTATATTTTTTGACTAGTTTCGTGGTCTGAAAAATAATATTTTGAAAGAGAAGACTGCAACATGATATCGAATGACTTAGAAATATAAATTGTAAGTTTTGGTATGACAATACCAATACAATTAATGCCTTGGGAACACAGAACAGAATTGATTATAGATTTTTATTCATATTTTTAGATTTTGAATTTAGAAAGATGCATATTTATAACAGGTTAAAAATAAGCTTAAAGAGAGTTAGATGGTTATCCGAAGAAAGAATGAGTTGAAAGACTCAATTCTAGAAATCGTGATTTGTCAACACGAGGTTATGGTACCATGCTGTGTGGTCTTGTGTACCTTGATTTATGCCGTCCAACTTTGGGACTATGGTTAGGAGCCACGCTTTATTGGTTTTGGCACTACCATGACATGTTGATTTGTTTGGGGATCATGTCACCATGCTATGTGGTCTTGCATGTCTCCTCACACTGATACTCCAATCCTTACAGCAAACTTGGATTGGAGTCTTGGCCACTGAGCCGAGGGAGGATTCCATATAGCCCGTGGAATTATAGATTTTAGGGTGTACCATCTAGCTTACCAGTAACATAAAGAGTGATTTACGATTTCAAAGAAATATTTCAAGGTCTTTAAAGTGTGCCCATGTGTTTTCATATATTATATGTAAAATGTTTTATGAATTGCTCTCACTTATGTTATATATAAATGCAATATTTTGGATTACTCTGCATACTTGTACATCTGTATTGACCCCCTTTATTTCAGATCTGAGGATCAATTTTGGGGGTCTCGCTAAGCTGTAGACCATTGTTTGACCATTGGATTTGGTGAGCCTCCCTTATTTCAGAAGTATTTATCTCATGAATACATTATTTTTAGTTCATGGTCTGACCGGGGGCCTTGTCTCGATCTTCATACAGATGATGTTTTCCTTCAGTTAGTAGAGATTTTGTAAATAGGTGTTAAATGGATTTGAGTCATATTGAACTTATGGCGTGTTTTTTTATTAATTTAATCAGATGACCATGTTTCCATTTTATTCCCACATTTTTTCGTAGTTATCATTATGCATATGATTTCCAGATAGAAGGGCTCTTGGGCCTTCATAGTTTAGGATGCCCGTCGTGGCTAGTGCCTCAGCTTGGGTCGTGCTAAACTTTGTATCAGAGCACGATTCATGATCCTAGGGTGTCTACAAAATCATGTCTAGTAGATTCTTGCTTATAGGTGTATTGTGCACCATACTTATAATCAGGAGGCTACCAGAAATTTAGGAGTTGTTTCTTATTCTTTCATACTCTAATTCGTGCTATAGCATTGTCCACAAAAAAGTTATCCAAATTCCTTTTTTTTAAAGTTCATGTACCATGCCTTATTGTCGAGGCAATACAAGTCTAAGAGTTTAGCTCTCCCAGTGATATGGTTCTCTCAGATTGAGTTATCCACAAAGTTATAAGATATCATAAAGAATTGAGAAGAGTTCATTAGTGCTTCAAGGAGTATTGATCTGAGTGTATACCTTTATCTTGATGAATTCATGCTTTTCAGCATGAGATCTGAAGTGTATCCAATCCCCTTTAAAAATTCATATTGCAGATATCATGCATAAGGGGAATGATATGTAGTAGAGTGTTGGAACTATATTTCCACCCGAGTAGTAGTGTTTATTAAAGTGTCATGACCTATCCAGAAGTTGGTGGCATGAAGTCACAAGATTAGCAGTCTGAATAAGGGTGGCATTTACATAAATAAATAGTTTTAGTTGTATAATCATGGATTGAGGAGTGGTATGCCATTTTATTGTGAAAGACTAATGTGGTATCAATATTTGTAGATTGTATGATAGTCTATGAAAGAAAGTGGTTGGAAAAGATTATTATTTGTTTAAAATAGGAAATGATCTTAGAATGGATAGTTATGGTTAGAGACTCATTGATGTTTATGGGATTTGGTGACAGTGAGAATGTATGCATGGGTAAGTATACTTAATGTTAGAAGGTATGCAATGCATTCTGAGTTGTAATAGCGAGGTTATAGAGAGGTTATGATTGTAGGTGGTAGTTAAGTGAAATTTGCCCAACTTGATAGCCCAGCATAGTATGTGTCATGCTTTATCAGTGGTACATGGTTGTTTGTAGACTATACGCTTTAATATAAGATGTGGGTAAGGGTGGATAGTAGCTTAAGATTAGTGATGTATATTTTATGGGAATAAATTAGTAGGCTTGATGTGAGGTATGAAATAGCTTAGGTTAGAAACTTGTGAAGAAAAAAAAAGAGTGGATAATTGTGATATTTATGTACATAAGAACTAGTGCTAAAATGATGAATTGTGGGTTAGTCATTAAGTGTATAATAGCATGAGTATATAAAAATAAGTTGAACCCCAGATAGTGTGTTGTTAGATATGGTTGATGGTATATGTGTCATGTGTACCTAGCTTTTGTATTAGAATTTTGCAGTACGGAGATGTCTAGGGAGTTGTTGTATAGTTTTCTTTAAAGTTAAACTTGAGAAAATATAGGTAGGAAATACGCGCCTTTGGTATAGTTGTGCAAATTCTATTAAGTTGTAAGTTTTGTGAATAGGGGTTTAATGCGAGTATCTTAAGTGGTAGAGAACAAGCGGCTATGTGATAAGGGGTGTGGATATGTATACCCAAGTGAGTGTGAGTTGTGGGGTGATGGATATAGAGGCTAGCGAAAGTTAAAAGTAATATTTATAGAAAATCAAGGCTATCAAGGTATAGTTCTTCAGAGAGAGTTTAGAGTTTAAGTATGTGGTGATGTCTCTTTTATGTTGAGAGTTATAGCTATAGATTTTGATATGAGGTTTTGTCCCCAAGTCTAGGAGGGTGAATTTCCTCTATGAGGGAGACGATGGATTAAAGTAGTTTCAGAATTTTCTTGTGGTGTCGAGTTTCAAGTAAGAATCTTGATCAATCAATTCCTGTTCAAGCATAATCCTCCTACTTTAGTTTGAATAGACATTTAACAATGTCTTATGTATTCAAGTATTGCCGATAACTATGGCTCGAGTTCTATATGGATGTATGTCATGATCTGACCTCAAATGAGGAGCAATCGCTTTAAGCGACAATATTTGTCATAGTTTTAATGTAACAACCTGTAGCATTCTCGACTGAATATCACTCTTAGTTACATGTATGGAGCCTGAAAATTTTTCTAATTGTTAAAAGAATTAGTCATATTTATGAGCTCTTTACTTCCATGATTTTCAAATTAATCTTCCCGACCTCGAAATGTAGATTTTTGAGTTGATTCAAGATCAGGGGTGTAAGGAGGGTATCTCAGGAAAGTTCCAGATTTTTCAGATAACATTTGAGGCATATTTGGATAATCAAAATAGTAGGCCAACTCGATGTCGACGCGTCACGCCAGGAATCATGCCAATTGGGACCGGCGTGGTGCATCATTTAACGTATTGGGTGCCCAGTTCATCTTACTGATTTCTGGTTCCAGGAGGGTAATTTAGTGTCTTTCCCTTGTTTTATTTTGATATGTGCACCAATGTTTTCTCACTGTGCTCTATCTTAAGAATTTATGTTGTATTGTGTTTTTTCCGAATGACTCTCTACTGATGATCCAGACACTTGATATATGGAGCACTTCGTGTCTATTTTATTGTATCTTCATTTCATGTCCCTCTTGAGTAGTAAAGTAAGTATAAGTTATGGTCTAATCATGTTATTTTCCATTCATGACATTTATGGATGGGTCCCTTAATGACCCTCCGTATGACAGTATGATGGTGGTTGTGGAAGGATGTGTTTGGTAGGGCAGCAGATGTTCTTGAAGGAGAAAAATTTGGTGTGAATTCTCAAGCTAAGGTTATAGGTGAAAGGGAAAAGAAAGAGAGGAACTTTTGTTGTGTGAAATAGTTAGGAATGAGATATATGGCAAAAATCTTTATGAATGTGATTAAATTTGCTGTTCTTAGTGGAGGAAGTCCATGAAGTGGGTGTAGTAATGATAGGCTTGAATGTTGTGATTAATAAAAACACAATCCATGTACTATGGGGTTAGTATTCCTTGAATTAAAACCCGAGGGTGTTTAACGATAGTGATAATGTGAGGTAATATTCTTAATGGGACATAAAGTACAGGGTTCTATAGCTTAAGTTATCACCTTGTTACTCCTAGTTAGGCTTTAACATAAAAGCACATTGTAGTGAAACTCAAACTCTTGTGGTTATATCTGTGATGGGAGAATTGTAAGATGGAAAGGACAAAGTATGTTATTTAATGTTGGGGCATAGCTGAGTAGTGCCTATAAGCTAAGTCTATTCGTTGTATCATGAGAGGTGGAAAATGCTTCAATCCCTATCTTCCGTAAAATCTTATTTCATGACTAGTACCAATATAAATCAAGTCTATGATCATCAAATAAATCCATGCCTTATGTTGTGATGTTTATGGTGCATAGAACTCATGTGCAAGATTATCCCTAGGTAAAATCTCATTATCCCATGTTTCGTTCTTTCACGTTTCACTAAGTGTTATCATGAAGCTCGTTTGATGCCTTTGCATATTTTGAAAGGGAAAAATGTTCAATGCGAGATTTTGTTCTTTTTCTACACTTTTATAACTTCAACAAGACCATCATTCAAGGATGAATGATCCCAAGAAAGAGATAATGTACCACCCCGCACTTTTAAGCTATAAATTAAACCATCATTCCTATGTGTTTAAGCTCTAATTCCATGGTTTATATTTTAATTCATGTATCATGATCTTTCTCCTAGTGTATTAAGTGATTATGAGGTGAAAAGTGTTCATAGAAATCAGTTGGAGCAAAAGTTGAACTAAGAATCTTTAATTCATTCAAAATTTGATATTTGATTCTACAAGGGTCTACTTTGAACATGAATAAATTTTTATATATGTTGCATTTTTCAGATCAAGACCCACTAAATTGTAAATAATTGAATAAGCTTTTCAACGATACCAATATCGCCTAAATCCGATAACCGAGCGAAATGTTATGGTATTTTTCGTGTGAGGCAGTAAGCCGATGCATTGGTCAGTGCGTTATGAAACTCTTTCACATGCTAAATCAGTTTATATTGGGTCTAGGGGCATTTCGGTCACTTCTCCTCACTCAAATTCCATCCAAATCATAAAATTTTAGCCCCAAGAAGCATCAATTGCCTCTTAAATCAATTTTCTCTTAAAAGAAAAACCCTAACCACCTCTCCAAGAACAAGATTTAATTTTTCTTTTCAAAGATCAAGAATTCAAACCTTCCAATTCATGATTCTCAAGAAAGGTTTCAATATTAGGCTTTCAATCTTAAACTAATCAATATAAGGTATATGGGGTTTTCCTAAAACTACATAGGCATGATGAAATTGTTTTTAATGATGAATAAATGTTTAGAAATCATGAATTTACAAAGTGGTATGGATTTACAATTACAATTATGCATTATGAAACCTTATTGATGAGAAAGTTTTGGTCTTGAGGCCTTCCCCCTTTAATTTCAATTTTGTTCATATATGTTCATATGTAGGTTGAATGTTTGAAACTTGATTTGAGAGCACGAAGATTTATACTGCCTGTTTTGTTAGGAATTATTTGATTGTATATTGAGAAGAATGACATAAATTTCTTTACTATTACCTATTGACTTTGTTTTGATGATGACATAAAGAGAGGGTGTCTTTCTTAATTGCATAAAAGAAAGTGATAATTTTAAGGAGAAGTGAATGATTTGTTACAAGATACTTGACCACCATGTGTTTGCGAGTTGAACTGAGGATCCTTCACTTTCTTTTCATGAATTTCACTATGTATATCCTCTTATACTTTTTGACTAGTTTAGTGGTCTTAAAATAATGTTTTGAAAGAGAAGACTATAACCAGATATCGTATGACTTAGAAATATAACTTGCAAGTTTTGGTCTGACGATACTAATACAGATAATGCTATGGTAACACAAAACAGAATAGAATACAGATTTCCAGATTTTGAATTCAAAAAGATACATGTTTATAACATGTTAAAAATGGGCTTAAAGAGAGTTAGATGGTTACCAGAAGAAAGTATGAGTTGAAAGACTCAGTGCTAGAAATCGTGATTTGCTAACACAGGGTTATGGTACCATGTTGTATGGTCTTTTGTACTATGGTTAGGAGCCATGCTCTGTAGTCTTGTGAACTACCATGACATGTTGATTTGATTGAGGATCATGGCCTCATACTATGTGGTCTTGCTTGTCTCCCCACACTGATACTCCAATCCTTGCGGCAAACTTGAATTGATGGCTTGGTCGCCGAGTCAAGGGTGGATTCCATATAGTCTTTGGAATTACAGATTGTAGGGTGTCTTATCTAACTCAAAAGTAATATAAAGAGTGGTTTATGATTTCAAACAAAAGTTTCAAGGTTTTTAAAGTGTGCCTATGTGTTTTCATATATTATGTGTAAAATGTTTTATGAATTTCTCTAACTTATGTTATATATAAATATATTATTTTGGATTGCTTTGCGTACCATTACATCTATATTAGCCCCCTATGTTTTAGGATTTGAGGATCAGTGTTGGAGTCCCACTAAGATGTTGACCATTGTCAAACGATTGGATTTAGTGAGCCTCTCTTATTTCGGAAGGCCTTATATTATGATTTCATTATTTTTAGTTCATTGTCTGTGCGGGGCCCTTGTCTCGGTCTTTTAATAGATGTTGTTTTTCTTCAGTTAGTTGAGATTTTGCAGACAGGTGTTAAATGGATTTAAGTCATATTAAACTTATGCTGTCTTGTTTTATTAATATAATAAGATGACCATGTTTCCATTTTATTCCCGTATTTTTTTTGTAGTTATGAATTACGCATATGATTGCCATATAGAAGGGCTCTTGGGCCTTCATAGTTGGGGATGCCCATCGTGGCCTCGGCTCGGGTTGTGATAAGTTAGAAGCACAATTTTATCTAATTTAAGGTTTTTGGGATAGTTATGTGATCCAAAATAAAAGCAATTTTTGATCTATTTGAGTAAATCAAAATAGAATGGATATGTAAATTCTCAAGAACAAGCTCTAGAATTAAAGATATCTTTCTTTAGGGTTAATTTTGTCTCATTATTACTTGTTGATCTTGTCTTTTACTGAGTAAGAAACTCTAACTCTAGATTTCTTTCAGTAAAAGTTGTTCGATTCTCCTTTCTAGGGTATTTTAAAAAGATTTCTTTTAGTAAAAGAAGTCATGTGTGTCAAAGTAGTGAACTTTCTGTCTTTAGAAAATTTTTAACTAGGTAAGTGTTCCCTTCTTTTCCAAGATATCAAACAATAGGAAAAACTATTATTGGAGACTCTTAGAGGAATTCGTCTAGTTTGATGAAATTAAAATTTAATAGGCTATCATTATCACATGCATCTTTGAACTTAACTTGTAGTCTATAACCTTTATAATAAAATGTCTTCTTTTTCTTTAACCTTAGTCTTTCACACTCAATATGGAGAAAATATTTGGATCCATCTGGCTGAGTTTACTTTTAGATGTAAGAAAGGAAGCTTATGACAGGTCAGGATCCATGAATACTCAGAGTTTGGACAGCTCTTGTTTTAATGCTATGACAGTTGCTTAAATAGAATTTTGATTTGATGTTTTCTCTTGGTAATATTTATATGTTTATTTGTTCAAAAATTAGAAAAATAAGTATTAGTTTTGTTGTTTCCACTTACACTGATAGAACCACAACTATTATCATGGTATGTCATTTGTGTTTAAGAGAGCGCAAGTGTAACGACTCGAGACTACCCCCTAGTTGTCACACGGTTCTTGGAACCACAAGTGATCCTAAGCTAACTCATGAACTGGCATACTGTTAAGCAACTGAATTATAACATAATAATAGATATTCTACTGTGCAGAAATATAATCATACTAAAAATTTAAAATAGATACAATATCAATAAATATTTATAATCTGATAAATCTGAAGGAAGAAACTAAAATTTCATGACTGACTCTGACTGAAATCTTTGAAGCCTCGACTATACTAACTATAGATAGCTAGGAAATGCCTCCAACTATTACTAATCAATACATATGAAAATAAATGAACTTTACATAAACTAAAACTATCTGGAGTTCCCGAAGTAGGAAAACTTATCACCTGTTGGCTGGAATCTGCTACTATCTGATCGTGATGTGCGGGATACAACTAGTACCTATATTATGAAATAATGTAGCCACACAGACATATATGTGGAACATTACTTTGGGAATGTAGTGAGTATGCAGGGGTGAATGTAATAAGTAAAACTGATTTCATACGTAATCATAAAACATGCATGGTAAGTGTAAGTAGACTCACCAATAGGCTGGAATAGACTGAAAACTAAAATATCTTAATGCATGAGTAACAAACATTGTTTGATAAGATGGTGAATCTCTACACTTAGGCTCTATTTATTTTTTTTAAGATTCAGACGTCTGAATCTAAATGCACATTTGAATGATTAAGATGTTGTCTCTAGATCTAAAAACTGAATGATTAAGACTATTTGTTTTTCAACATCTAAATGTTAAAAAAATATTTATTTTCATACATAATAAAATAAAAAAAATTCAAATAAAAAAATAATTATATATTTAAAAAGTATGTAACTTAATACAATAAAATTATTAGTATTTGACTGAGAAAAAATATTTATGTTTGTTATTGACAGTGGAGATGGCTTATAAAGGTGGTTGCGGTGATAATGATTGATATTATTGGTGATTAATATTATTAGTGGTGATAATTGTGATGGTTGTGTTGTAGTGACTGTTATGATGGTGGTGATTGATGGTGTTGGTGGTTATTGTGATGTGACGTTACTTGATGTTAGTAGTTTAAGGTGTTGATTGTGTTGGCTGAAACATGAATGCATGATGATTGACAATATGTTGGTGCTAGTAGGAGATATTATTTATTGTGATGGTGGAGATGATTGTTAGTAGAGATAAATTATAGCGATGGTACTGGTTGAAGTAGTGGTAGAGATGGCATTACTAGTTACAATGGTGGTGGCGGCCAAAGACTGTGTAGAGGTTCTGTTGTATTAGTGGTAGTTAGTCATGCTGTTAGTCGTGATATATGAGTTGGTTGGTAGTAGGGATTGGCCGCTAGTGGTTGCTAATTGTGATGTTGTTGACGGCAGTGGTGATGGTGATTATAATTAGAATAAAATTGGAAGTAGGTATGGTAGCGGTTGACAATTGTGGTTGGTAGCGGTATTTTTTGTTGATGGTGGTTGTGATGGTGGAGGTAGCTGGTGGTGGTGGGTGTTGGTTGACAATAGTGACAGTGGCAGAGGTGGTTAGTGGTGGTAACTACTGATTATGAATAAAGGGGTGAATATTATCCAACACTAGAATATCCCTTCAGACGTATTAAGACTTGGTTCTAGATTTGAATGATTAAGACCTATTCAGACTTATTAAGAGTTAAAACCTTAATAAAAAACAAATGCACTTAATGATCTGAAGTTTGAACCATTCAGATTCAGACCTCCATTAAGTGCAAACAAACGAGGCGTTAGTTTCTGTAAACTTTACTTTAATGATATAAGTATAATAGATATTCGGATATGGTAGAACATGGATACTCTATGAATACTGAGTCTTTAACTACGTGATGGAGGTTGACATAAATCGAGGATCTGAATATACAATCACACTGAGGACGAATGAATAAATATACTATCTTAACTGATTAACTGAATTACTGATAGTTGAATACTAGTCATGTAAATCTTAACAACACTTAGTCTAAATAATTGGTCTGGCACTGTATAGTATTATAAATATGGTAAGGACTAACTGAGTAACATTAGATAACTAAGTATCAATTCGTGAAAACTGTATTAGTTGAGAATGCAAGACCAAACATATAACATGATTCTAAAATAGTCTATAATCTGAGGTACTAAAATACTACTAACTGAATAGCCGATAACTGTACGTTATTGTTAAGTAAACCTAAAGCAAAACTGAATAATAAATTGAGACTATAACTAAGATTGTAACTGAGACTGTAATTGAGATTTTATTGAAGTTGTTTACTGAGATCTGATAACTAAGTAATTGATATTTAAGACTATTGATAACTGAATTACTGATAACTGGGTGACTGTTTCTGACTGTCCTAATTCTGTAGAACTAAACTGAGTTCTAAACTGAGACTGAAACTGAAACTATGGGAGGTATCATCTAATCGACATACCCCAATCTAAGCTAATTAGGGTTCAATATGTAACCCCAGTTGGAAGGATGTCAGTACCATGCCACGGGTACTAACACTGGCTATGTGGATTTACTAAATTGGTGTCCTAAAGGACTAAGAAGTAACCCTATACTGGCAGTAAACTCATGAGATATGTGTCAACCCTTTATTGGCAGAAAGACATCTCAACCTACGCTGGCTATGTAGTTTTGTAACTCAGGGATTGCTACTAAGGGTCAAAACCTCTGCGTGCAGGAATGCCCCCATCCCTAGGTTCGCTCGATGCTGAATCCTACTCCCAACTGAGTGACACTAGAATACTAACTGGTGCATGCACTGATAACTAATAAGCTAAGGTCATGGTATTCTGAAAATAACAGTGCATACTGGTTCTAAAGTAATTGTTAATGATTAAACTGATACTGGGACTGAAACTGGACTGTACTAGGCTTGACTGAACCAACACTAATTTTGTTGACTGACCGAACTGGACTGAGTTCACTGAGTTCTGTTAACTGACTGAGTTCATTGAGTTGTATTAACTGATTAAGTAATGCTATTCTTGACTTTTTATTGAGACTATTCTATATCTATTGCAACTACGTAAACAACTAGATTTCAGGTAATAAATACCTTCAGGGCTTGATAGCATTAATAATAAAGCCTAGCAATTCTTGAAAGTATAGCAATAGTCAATTGTTCACAATTCATTCACTGAGACATTTTATCAAATACTTAGAGGTTATAGACTTGTACATGAATGAAAACACATGGTAACATGTCATGATTGCCCTATTCAATTCACATGGGCATGCTATCAATCACGTGTAGATTAATACGGGGATCATGAACTTGAACATAAGAATATCTTAAACACGGGAGCATAGTATGATTACATAACTAAAATCATGAATTGGGGAATTCACATGTAATTCGCTCGAAATAGGACATGCGTATTGTAACACCCTATATTCCCCGTGTACTAGTTCTACTTATGTGGCACTTGATATGGACTTATGGGGTAGGTAATGGGCTCGAATATCCTATGTCATTGTTGATGGTAAGATAGGTTCGGAGGAGTTCCCACATGTACTGAAATGTGGTATGATTAAGTTACCTTCGATGAGAGCATATAAACTTGGGACCTTAAGTAGGTATTTGAATCTAAAGGATGAAGTGACCAAGTTTTAAGTTTAACCATAAACATTTGGATCTTAAAATAGAAAAAAATATTGAGGTTCTTGCTTGACTTATTTTAAGTTAGTAGGTGAATCACCTCTTTGACCTTTTGACCAACTTAAAAACTAAGTAGGTTCATCACCTATTAAGGATCCCTTGACCATCTTATTGGGACAAATACACTACCACCTACTTAAGTTAATTTTGGCCCAAATTAAATAAGAGAAAAGGAGGAGAATGGGTAGCCAAGGCCCAATGGTTTTTAATCCACAAAGGCCCAATATAATGGGCAAGTAGGTGCATCACCTACTTGATAAATTATGTCCCAAAAATGACCAAAAAAGTCAGCCAAGAGCAGCTCTTTTTAAAGGGATTAAAACAAGCCCTTATAGGTCATTTTAACAAGCCAAAAAAAAAATAGCTTTCAAGATTTTCTCTCTTGTTCTCTCTTTGCTATGCAGCAGCCCTAAAATTCCACTAGGGCTCTTTGGAAACCTTCCTTCCAAGTTAAAGGTAAGTGAACAAATCATGAGCACATCTTAAGAATACTATAAGGATTATGTTCTCCATGATTAAACTATAAGATATCCCTTTTTAAGTTTGGCAGTCCCTTTATCCTTGATTATTAAGAGATTTTTCTCTTTACTTTTGGTTTGTGAGTAAAGGGATCAAGTTATTTAAGAGATATACATTAAGGGAATAAACTACCACCGAAATTAAGGTATGGCTACTGTCCATTTTTGCCCTTTTCCTATATACGTTTGTTTGATGAGGATTGTGTATATGTTGTTGGTAAGAACTCAGGGAATGGTGAGTTCAATTTCTGGTTGCCATATTAAGGGGCATTTGGGACTGTTTTGGATCTTTTTTACGTATGTATGTTGGGGGCTGCTTGGTAGATGTTGGGGGAGTGGTGTGAATAATTTCCATTGAAAGGTAGAAGAAGAGTATAATGGTATGCTACCAAATTGAATGTCGCATAAATTTACTGCCTACATCACTTGATATACTATTTTGAGAGTACAATAAAGATGAAAATGTTAAGGGGATCTTATAAAAAGTTACATCACGTGTGAATGTAATTGGAGAAGAATGAGGTTAAAAGAACATCCTTGGATTAGTTGATTATGGATTACTGCCCGGTTACTGTTTTAGTAAGTTTAAATGGAGTGAATATGTTAATTAGCTACTAATACTAGTCTTATGCTATTGTAGATTAGTAATCTAAAAGGAAAGACGTTAAGTGAAAATGTGATCAGTTTTGCAGCAAGGTATGTATGGTTTATCAATCCTACTCTTTAGCATAAATCCAACACCTTTGTTACAAAGTAAGCTTCCTAAGCGTTCTTTCTTTCAAGTTATACATAACTACAACATACAACCCCCAAGGTGGTTAACAATCTTATTCTAACTTGTCAGGTTGTTAAAGTACCTAAAGATGTGTTTGTTACTAGATTTGTCCATTTCCTTTCTAAATACTAGTATGATATAGGCACTTTCAGAAATAATCCTTACGAGTTGTTCTCTTAGTTAACATGACTCATGATGTTAGCTAAGCTCCTATGTGTTATATTTCTATTATTGTTGTATTCGACCTCATTGCTATTGCATCTAGTGCGTATTTTCACACCTTTTGCTATTGGTCCAAAGTTCCAAATCTAATACATAACCACCAAAACAACAACTTTAAAGATAAAAAGAATGATCTGAAATAAGTCTATATATTTTGGGTGGTATCCCAGGGATGGAAGAAACACCTAGCATGGGTTGATCCCAATACTACGGGTGGTATCCCAAGGGTAAAAGGAAAGCCTAGCATGGGTCGATCCCAATTTGTGTACTTATGAGAAACGTATCCCAGGGGTTAAAATGCCTAGCATGGGTCATCCTCTTTTACCATTGATCAGCTGGTCATTTGTATTATGCCTTATAATATTATAAAGTAAAGAAGTATAAAGCAAAGTAAAGGATGTAATGTACATTATCCCATACGCATAAGCAAAGTTTGTATTCTATCCTTATCTTTATAGTTATATATTGATAACTGATTTTGTTGAGATCTTGTCTTATTTATAGTCACTTCATACCGTACATACTCAGCATACTCTTTGTATTGACACCCTTCATGGGGGACACTATGTTTCATGCCGCAGGAATAGGTACTCTAGCTAGTAGACTACCCCAGTAGGAGCACAGGACATCCAGCTGCTATTGGTGAGCTCCAAGTTGATTCAGAGCTTTCCGAGTTTGTTATATATTTTGGTGTTGTGTAGTAGTTGTGAGCAAGGTGGGGGTTTGTCCCAACCTTAACTAAGTGTCCATGTGTCTTTTAGAGACTCTGCAGACTATGTGAAGTTAAGTGTGGTAGTATTGTGTTCTTTTAACGTTGTGGCCCCAACGGCTAAGTCTTGTATATGTAGGTTTGGACTTACTTGTGTGGTTTGTTTTATCAATGCATCATATCCATACTAGCAGAAGCTTTGAATTCCATAATTACATGCATGAAAAGTACATAGTTAAGAGTTAGTTCTCCCAAACCGGGTGCCTATCCGCCCCAACGGAATTTGAGGTATGACTTATTATCAAAACATGTAAAGTTCATAGCTTGAACTTAAAAATGTCCCAAACATGAGGGAACAATAGAGTTACATGGCAAAATTCATAACTTGGGGATTCATCTTGAAATTGACTTAACATGGTATAGAAATTTCATCAAACATGTGGAAGGCATGAATTTAAAAAATGGGAATGTAGCTAAAGAGCATGAATTTAGAATATATCATGGAAATCACTTGAATAAAGCATGGGAAACTCAAATTCGAGAAATTCAAAATCTTTCCTGGAATCACACATAGGCTGAAATTAATTAAAATCACCATGAAACATGCAATTCAATCTTTCTTGAACATTGAAAATAACATAATGATTGAAAAATTTATTCTTTAATTGAGATAAAAGGGGTTTGCGCTCCATGGGTGAAAGGGGACCCATGGATGAACTCCCAAATACCCTAAAGCTTTAATATTAAAGGAGAAACACAATCTTGAAATCATTCTTGAATTAGAAAACTTGAGTTCTTGCTTTTCTTGAAGAAAAATTGATGAAGTTCTTGGTGTTCTTGAGGGGACTAGGGTTTTTCTTTGAGAGAAAAGATGAATAATAGAGTGTATAATGCTTTTGGGGGCCGAAATTAAGTGTTATGGGCAGATTTGGGTGAGGGTAAGTGACCAAAGTTCCCTTATACCCTTTGAGAAACTAAATTAGCGTGTTAAATAGTTTCGTAACGCACTGGCTGACGTGTCGCGTCACTATTGCGTTGGCTTACTACCTCACACGGAAAAGCCATATTTTTTCGCTAGGGTATCGGATTTAGGCAAAATTGGTATCATTGGAATGCTAATTCTACTATTTAAAATTTGGAGGGTTTTAATTTGTAAAATTCTACATATATAAAATACTACACACGTTTAAAGTAGACCCTTATAGAATCAAATACCAAACTTTGGATGAATCAAAGGCTCTTAGCTCTACTTTGTTCAAAGTGATTCTTCTTAATATTTTTTACCTCAAAAGAAAATCAAACATGAGTATAAATATTATGAAACTCACATTTGCATGAGTATCGTTTAGATCATAGCTTATACATGTAGGAATAATGATCCAAGGGCTAGTCCAAAAATACTAGGTATTACAGCTAGATAACAGGCATCAAAATGCTTGAGGTTGATAAATAACAATTATTACTCTAGACTTTATGTTTTCTTCTTGTCACTTGGAGATAAAAATCTATTATTTCATTTTCTCTTCGAGCATTATATGCAATAATCTAAAGGTAACTAGTACATCAAGGCTAGACCTGTCTACTGATTTTCTTTTCCAAATCTGCATCATATCTATTACTGATCCATATGTTAAGTGCAGCATAACATTATAATGACGTATTTAAATACAAAGTGTTACTGTCTAACCAAATGCTAATTTATGTTGCTTTTGATAATGTTGTAGTGATTCTAGCCTTTTTCATCCTTTTACTTTTATGAATTGATTTGTTAAGGATGTATATGTATCGTCCCTTTGTATTCCCTAATTTGCATTGACTTTATTTTTTATTGCTCTTGTCACAAGCAGAGTTTATATCATATACAGATCTTTCAGTAGACAGTACTCACAATATTCTTTATTTCCCTAGTACTCAATGGCATTATGAATTTCATGCAATGTCCAAATGGAATTAGTTGTATAGAGAGAAAGTGTAACTTACGTAATGAAAAGTGTGACATTTTCTCTTCGAGCATTACTTCTGATACTAGTGAACTTTTTTGTATCTAGTGATACAAGTAGTTTTATCATATCAAGAACAAAGTACTTAGAAGTTGGTCTTCAACCCTAAATACATCACAACTTATATCATTTGTAATATGATGCATTTATGAGATTAAAGTTGAAGAGATGCAACATTTAATTTGTGTTTATCTGATCGTTTCAACAATTACTGCTGGAATACTAATCCTTCTTTTCACCCTATTGTTTATAAATAGGAGATCACTAACTATTTCTTGACAGCATCATATTCTATAAGTATAACTTTGTCTCATTGTGTTTACTTCTAAGTGTTCTATATTATCTGGCATTTGTTTTTTTTGGGACTATAATTATCATGAAATTTATGATTTTCTTGATAGATGTCATACATTTGAACTTTGGATAGAAGCTATTGCTTAAACATATGTGCCTTTTTATTATTTAGGGTTTACTGGTGTTGTAATGTTTAAAGATGAAAAACATAAAACCAAAGAAGATGAAAAGAGAGATTTATTATTACGTTGAAAGAAGAGTTGTTTAAATACAAGGAAATGCTAAAAAATTGAAGTAACTCAAAAATATAAACTTCATAACATCAGGAAACTAAATCCGGGAAAGAGATCCAAGCCATTACCTACGAGTTTTCTTCATTAACTTTGAATTTGTGATCGTAAATGAGAGGCCTCATTAGATATGATACTCCATTCTTAGTACATACGTAATATGCATATTTGTACATAAGATTGACAAAATCATCCATCAAACTTTAGTTTATCAAAATATGTGTTTTAAGCAGTCCTGTTTAACAATCTCCTTTACTATGATACTGTTCGCGAATTTAAACACAAAGTTCCTCCAACTCAGGCCATTCATAGGAGAATTTTCGAACAACAACATATTGTAAATTTTCAATCACATTTATACTCTAAACCCCCTCTTCAGTACATGTGATTCTAGGTGCACTCTCAATTAAGGAAATTTTCTTAATTAGAATAGGTTCCTTCTATACCCCTTAACAGTTGGTTTAACTAGATCTGCATATTTCATTTTTGAACATTTCCCTTCATCTGTAGTACTGCTACTCTCAATGTTTATCTTATTTTGATAGGTAATTAAATAGGCTAGAAAGAAAAGATATTAGGTATTAATTTTGGATTAGATAGACGAGGGAATGTCTTAAAATAAGTTAATACTAAATAAGTAGACTGGTCAATCACCTAGGATGATAGATAAGTAGTTATATTAGCCATTACTGACGACTGGTAGGGTTAGGATTTATGTTGAAAGCATGCAAAAGAAGAGAGAGAAGAGAGAAGAAAGAGTTTTTAGTTTACCCACCCTTAGGAATGTCCATTAAAACTTCATATAGAAATTTGGTACTGACATGTAGTAGTCCAAAACTAAAATAATCACCAATTACATATTATGCTTAAGATTTTAAATAGTTCAAAACAAATATGTGATGAAAGCATTTTGCTAACGAGTTTCATAGATATTTTCAATAAGTTTCATAATGTGAAGTTAATAAAAGAAGGGCCAATGAATTATTTTAAGAATTTTAGATATCTCTTTCCGAAAGATTATTGATCTGATATCACTCAATTGATTTAATTATATACTAATAAAACTTATTAGTACTCACACATAGTTATTCAATTTAATATCATTCTTGTTTCTATCCCTAACTAGTTCTTTAATTACAGGTCCTATCGATAATGTAGGTTACTGTGGTTGGATCAAGGATTACTACAATTGATAATGGTAAAACCAGAAGAGTAATAAGGGGAAGAAAGTTAGATGTTTAGTATCATAACTCATCTATGTTAGGTACAGAGGAAATAAGAGGTACGAATACTTTCATATAACTATTGTCATCTTCAAGATAAAGGGATATATAAAGTAAGCCGGGATACCATACAAAATGCATTACTCTAATTCGTTAAGAGGGCGAGACTGGATATTTAATGTTGTAAAAAGGTTAGACTATCAATCATAATTTGATGACATATCTTATGTAGGGGTCTTTACTTTTTGACTAGTGTACAGGTCGTGAGATTGTAAAATGTACTACCCCATAATAATTACAACTTTGTTTATAGTTGTGAATGCTATCATAATTAACATGGTTGGAATATTAGAAATAAACTTCAAATTAGAAGGACATTCATCTTGATAATTTGACTGTACCCCAAACTGACATAGTGAACAAGTAGAGCATAATGGAAGAATATCTTATTTGTAAGTAGTAAAAGTACCCTATATACTATATCCATATAGAAAAAACAAACCAAATAAGAAAAATTGCATCAAACTGAACTAACTTTGATCGATATTAGAATATATATCATCAAAAAATAAAATATCAAAGTATTCAACCAAAATTTTTAGCAAATAAATTAAAATAAAGAATGCTCACCCCCTGATCTCTCTTTCACACGGACACTATCTCTCCCTAAAAGACAATATCCAAATTTTGTCCCAGTATATTTTGCTCCATCCATTTCTAAATACCTGTCATATGTTTATTTTGCACACTTCTTATGAAACACATTAACTAGAAAATAATTTCTCTAAATTACCTTTATTTATTACTAAACTTTACTTAATACTTTTTTATTTTGCATCATATTAGTATCTTTCCATATTTATGAATAAGGGTAATAGTGGAAACCAACAACTAATTATACCTTAGTTTTTTGAAATATAAAGTATTATAAAATATTAATTTATTGTAAGGTTGACAAGTATTTAGGGACGGAGAGAGTATAAATATATTTATGACATGTTTGGAAAGTTACCTAGTAATTGATTTAAATGTAATTGAGTTTAACTATATTGTTTAACCTGTTTGACCAAATAATTACTTAGTTGGTAGGTAATTGAGGGTAATTAAAGGGGGTAGTAACACTTCAAACCTCAAGGTAATTACAAGATCACTTTAATTTATTTTTTATTTTATTATAATTTATTTTCTTTGAATTTTTTAAATTTGTTCTTTATTTTTTAAATTATTTTTATTTTAAATATATTTTTCTTTTAATTCTTTTTATCTCTTTCTCAACCTTCTTGTTATTCCATGTAATTGCTCATATTTACCTTTATTTTATTTTTTTATTTTATTTTTTCTACATAACTATGATATTATAGTTGTTATTTATAGCTACAACTCATAATATTTGAAAGAATAATATTAGTACATAATGAGTGGTGCTACTAAAGTAGAAAGTATTTGTCGAAAGAAATTATATATGTATGTTTACTCTTTCTTTTTGAAATGTATTTATTTAAGATATATTGACCAAACTTATTTTATATTATATTAAAATTTCATATAAGAATATTTTGTTACTTATTAAATTTTAATCTAAGTTATATTTTTTGAATTTAGTTTATTTGTTTTAGTACTATTGACTTATTAGTTCACATTGTGTGTTGCTCACTTTTCATTTATAATTGACACGATTAGTTTATGTTTATAAATATTAGAAATCTTTTTGCCAAAAATCCCGTGTATGATAATCTTACAAAAATGTGTTGTTTTATTTTTATTTTTTTTGAAAATGCTCTATTACCACATTGAACTATACGCGAAAAAGATGAGACACACCCAAACTTTAGGAGGGTCTTATTACCCCATGGACAAATTAAAATCGTATTTTTGATAGCATTGGTGCTTACATGGCACATACGTGGCACACACGTGTGCCTACGTGGACCCTTCAGTATGTTGTACCGCGTATGTGTCACGTATGTGCCACGTAGGCACTAAGATTGTTAAAAATACGGTTTTAATTAGTCCAGGAGGGTAATAGGACCCTTCTAAAGTTTGGGTGTGTCTCAGCCTTTGCACATATAGTTCAAGATAGTAATAGAGTATTTTCTCATTATTTTTTAAACTAGTTTTAAATATTATTAATTTGACACACAGATACATATCTTACAATATTAGTTACAAACATATGATTATTAACTTGTATACTTTTTTAAAAAATATGTATATCTTAAATATCTAAATTTGATATCTTTTAAAGAAACACGATTTTCAAATATTTAATATCTATAAGTTTTTTTTGATTAACAATTTTTTTAAAAATAACTTGGATACACTAATTTCAATTACTAGATGACTTTTCAGACAAATCCTTAACAAACAAACATTCTTTTTCTTCTACATTTATTTAAAAGTTAATAATTGTTAATAAGTTTTTGCACATACTAAATGAGAAAACACTGCACTTATGAACCGATGCAGAAAGTTCTACTCAATTAATAAGTGATCAGCTAAATGCAATAACATTGCATTTAAGAAGTGATGCAAAAATTCTAATCACATATTAAGTGCTAATCTTCAATAAAAGATCACTTACTGATGTATTTGTGGTTAGATCTTAAAGATTATCGCTCATTAAAAAAAATTCAAAATTAGTGTTCATACTAGTTTGTACAACTTTTAATAAATTGAAGTATTTACTTTTTTTAGACTTTGATTGCCCATTGTAATTTTGTTTGGATGCAAAAATAAATAACACAAAGAGAGTAAAAAATTAATATAAATTTGCATAAATGGAAATTTGATAATATAGAAGAATATTTTTTGAATAATAGATTTTTATTAATTAGGGCTAGTAAGTGTATTCACCTTCTTTTTTTCTCACCTAGATTACAAAAATTCATCTTTTATCAAATAGAGTAGAAAAGTTTTCGAACGTATCTATTTGAAAAGGACTTTATTCTTACTAGTGTCTCTCTACCCATACACACAGAAGAGAAAGAGAAAGAGAAGAGAGAGATGAAGGGAGTAAAAAGCAAGAATTCTGGGTTGGTATCTGATACAGAAACACCACCATCGCCTTCTGAGAATGGTGTCAGTTCTGAGAATTATGTGGTTGCTGAAGAGGATCTTGTTGTTGATGAGAAACCCAAACTCGCTAAAGGTTTTATGAAATTGAGACCTTGAGAAGAAAGATGACTTAAAAGGTTTGCAGGTTCATTGCTTTGATCTCACCTAAAGCATTTTACTTCGCTCTTGTTTTGATTTTTCTTTAACTATTATGTAATGATTTTACTTAAGTTGATGGTCAAACAACCTGTCTACCCTGTAATGGTAGGGTAAGGTTTGCGTACACTCTAACCTCCTAAGACCGCACTTATGGGAGACTTCAATTGTTGTGTTTTTATGGATTTGTGGATGCTTTGGAAACTAAAGGGCAAAGTTTTGTATCTAATCAAATGATAAGTTTCATAGAGTTGTTTACTTTGCTTCTAATTTCCACTCTTTTTTAACTTTTGAAACATAATGAAACCCCACAAATTAATGGACAAAATTTATGTTTTTTTAATAGGCAAGGCTAGACAAAGGCTGCAAACATAGGGATGTTGTGGAGAACCTAATGACGTGCTTGGATCTTATTGATGAAGTTAGAGAGAAGTGTTTATTTTACTACCACATTATTTTTTCATTACAGTTTTACTTCGAGTACATAACTAGTTAGTAGATTTAATTTGATAGGAGGACGGGATGTCGATTTCTTTGGCCATTTTTTCTTATTTGTTGTCCTTCATTTTTACTTTTGAAGCTTGTTGTCAGGAAAATCATTGTTGTATCTTTTGATGATGACTAAGAAACCTACTCAAGGACTAGGTCCATTATATGCATTTACTGGAGATTTGTAAGACCCCACAAAACCCTAAGCTTGATCCAGTCCTGTAAAAACTAGTAAGGTGTTTCAGACTTAGAAAAATTTCGCTAAGTGTTCATACTTAGAGTTATTTTAGTCTTCATAAGTTGGCGATCATTTTTCATGGCCCTTATGGCCTTAAAGTAATGATTTTTAGATTGAATCATGATCAGGAATGTTAGTACGTGTTCTCGAACAAGTTTTGGATTTTTCGGACTTTGTTTAAAACATATTTGAAAGCTCTAACTAGTGGATCGATGCAATCTCAACTGTAAGACCCCGCAAAAATTTCTAGCTTAAATCATTCCTTTAAGCTTTTTAGGGGTCCTAGACTTTGAATATATTAACTAAGTATTCAGACTTTGTGCCATTTTAGCCTTTGAAAGTTAGAAATCTTATATCATGACCTTTACGTCCTTTAAATATTGATATTTGAGTTAATTCATGATCACGAATGTCAGTAGAGGTTCCCGGACAAGTTTTAGATTTTTCAGACTTCATTTAGATCATGTTTGAGTGTCCAAAATAGTGGGTCGACAAGATCTTGGTGCGTCGCGCCAACCATCACTCCGATAAGATAGTTTTTCCCCAGCTTCAGTGTAAATTTTAGTGAACCGACGCAGACTCGACGCGGCATGTTAGCTATTTTCTCGATACCAATAACACGGTGTGTCGGTAACACAATTTACAGGCATTAACAGGCCTTGTCCTCAGGGTCAATTAGGTATTTTTCCCACACCCTTCAGCCCCCAAAAATTGAAATTAAACCCTTTCGAGAGAAATTATATTCATTCTTTCACAAATTTCACAAGAATAAGAACCCTAGGCGTTCAAATTTCAAATCAAGAACTCACCATTAACTTTCAGAAATTCATCAACTTAATTTTGACCTCTCGATATCATTTTAGGCCACTATTTTGTCAAATTTCTTTAATTTGAATTATCAATATTTTTACACATCATTTTTTATATTAAATACATTCTGACGTATCGCATTCACAATTTACAAAAATGCATAAATTATTTTATTATCTTTTAACATCATTTTTATAGTTTTATACAACATTTATGTAATTTTATTAATTAAATTAATTTTCATGTAATTGTGCACACTCACATTTTTTGCAAATACCTTGTCTAGTTTTTCATTATTTAATACTATTTATTCATACTATTATTTTTTATTTATTATTATTTATTGATATTTTTTTTTGGTTTCCCAAGGTATCCTCACAGCCGACAGCCATGAGACTAATCCTCCATTCCTCGGTCAGCGCATTTTGCGGCAGAAAACTGGCCACATAGTTTGCTCCATTCACTAGAGGCGGGGATCGAACCCCCGACTTTTTGCTCAAGGGACATAGTGCTAAACCACTATGCCAACTCTGGTGGTTCGATATTGTTATTTATTATTATTTATTATTATTTAATTAATTATTATTATTATTTATTTTTTAATTATAATTATTATATATTATTATCTCTACTTTAATTTGAATACCAGCCTAATTTTTAAAAACTAATTTATCTAATTTATTTATCTCATAGCCCAACTCCATCTAATTTATTACAAATCTTGCCATTTACATTCAGTTCATATCAAATTTAGCCACAAATATTTTAATTTTAATCCAAATTGGAAGTTCAATTGATTGACCCTATTTTAATCCCAGCGAGGACCAAGCCCTACACCACCGACAATCGCCGACCATCACCGCCACGATAACAGCGGCGACAAACACCCTATGTCATTGTCACCTCCAACAGCAGTGACCAACGCTAGTGCCTCCACAAACAGAATCGGCCTCCACCAACCGCGACTCGACCTCTTTCCTCCGCCAGCACCATTCTACGGTGCCTCTCTCATTTCAACAAATCCCCCAGATTCGACTGTTATATGGTTTGATTCCTCAATACTGTGATTGCATATTCATTTCCTTGTTTAAACCTTCATGTTCTCTCTTCAATGAATGTAAATTTCCTAAGTCGAGCTTTTAGGTCTAAAGTTTGTGATATCTACGTTGATTAAATCCATTTAATTATGATTTTATACTGATTTCATCTTGTTCTTGAAAGATGTGATACTTGTATTACGTTGGTTTAATTGATATTGACAAAAAGCTTAATCTGTGTTTATGGTGAAAAATTGACTGTATGACAACACTAATTTGATTTAGTGAAATGGATTCAATTTAATTATTGTGATCAGTGGCCTTAGGATTTGTCAATCAACTTTTTACTAACTTTGATATATGTTCCATGATTGGTATCTATTCTCTTAACTTAGTTAGTACTTTTCCCTTATTCACTTATTTATGGTAACTGGAAATAATTGATTGAGTTATTTTGAATTTTCTTCCTACAAGGCAAGTATGTATGCAGTTACCATATTTTAGCTGCTTCTTTTATGATAAGTATATCACTAAATTGATTTTCACTCATGCTTGTTTTACTTTGATTGATTTTGTATTATATCAATTCCATTATTTATGGGAAGAGACTTCTGCAATTAAAAGGGTGGAATATTTCTTTTCCTGTTTTGTCTTGGCTGACTGATTTCTTTAACACTATATAAACCCATCCCTTCATTCACAAAAGGGGACAATGAAAAGTTCTTAAGTTCACAAATTCCACAATTACAATTACTACTACTACTACTCTTTTAAGCATAAAGCAATTACACACTTTCAAGAGTTCACTTTCAAGTGTTCTCGGGGTTTTCCTACGAGGTTTACGAAAAACATCTTGCATATTTTGCTTTGTTGGGCTTTCTTTCTATTTCTATTTTACTTCTGCTTGCCGGTAAGTCCCTTATCGACGTACTTACATATTAGAAAGCATGTATATAAAACTAATTTGAAATAATCACTTGATGCTTACGTGTTGTGCTGTGTTCGATTATTTTAATATGCCTGTCTATATGTGTATTTGTCACATGTTTATTTTTTTTATTATGTTCAACAAGTATTATTAGAAAGGGGAATTCTGAAGAGTCGCTTGGATGTTAAACTGAATATTGTTATAGCTATTTGTTTTTCTCTTATTTTCGCGTTATTCAGTTTGTAATCTCTGGAAAGACATTTATTATTGTTGTAATAATAAAATTTGGGGACTTCTTTAGGGGCGGGGATTTACTTGCGTTGTGAACGGTATAGGTAGGCACAACCTAGGGTTATGTGTAATACGTATTCTATGAGCATATTAATGTATTTCTATCACGTTGAATTAATTTTTAGTATGTTAATACATTTCTAACTTTTTAGGCATATTAACTTGAATCAAGTATGTTAAGGTTAGCTTGATAGCACGTATTGTTGGAAACATAGCGTTAAATTGTCTGTATATTTCAACATGTTAAATTTAGGCATTTTTTAAGCACTTTAACATGTTTTAGTATTAAATTAGAGCATGTCTAACGTTAAAATATTCTTGTCAACATTTTTTTAACATGTTCATAGACTTTTAGTATGTTAAACAGTTTGTTTGAGCACATTTAGCATGCTCACATTAATTTCTTGCGTGCCCCATGTGTTGATCCACTGTCCATTAAAAATACAATTTTAGCATAATATATCTAATTTCAGCATGTTAAAAATTAAAATGCTAGTTCTCTACATTTATAGCATGTTAAAATATTAGATTTTAGGCATTCTTGGCCTGCTTTCAACATATCAGCATGAAAATACTGAGCCTTAACATTTTTTTTAGCATGTGATTAATTAATTTTGCAGCATGTTTAACTAACTTTTTCAGCATGTTTGATTAATTTGTCAGCATGTTTAGTTGACTTTCAGCATGCTAAAATACTAGTTCTCTATATTTTGTACATGCTAATTTGTTCTCGGCATTTAAGTGCATCCCTAACATGTTAATGCTTTCTTTGATGTTTTACTAGTTTCTTATATTCTCATTATTGTTTATAACACTTAATTCGCCAGCACATCTCTTGATATAATTACCGCACTCGTGACACCCCTCATGAGCACACATCACATTGTTGCATACATGAATCACAGTTCTTTGTCACCAATTAATTGAACATTTAGACATCATGCCTATAGGTTAATGGCATAATAAATAATTACTTGTCTTCGCATGCTATCACATTAATTAACGTTAATTATTTAAGAGGCTAACTTGGGATTAATATGTGCTACTTGCTGTCTAACGTGTTACGCCCTTTGAGTCCTAGGAAACGTAGCTTTACGTTTGTCTAGAACACACATTCAAAATAGTAAAGTCCAATGCCTCTCGGGCGATATGTGGGATGATAAGTACTATTAGAAAACGTTAGTTTTATCCTTGTCGTAGAATGCCCTTAGACATGACATCCAGCCTAGGTGAGACAGGTAGTCATTCGAAAATGATGCTCCCAACAGATATTAACGGCGAGGCTAATGACATTATTACTTTTCTAAGAGTTCGGCCCTTGGGCCGGATGATGATTAACAAGTTGGGTTCCTAATCCGAATAAAATCAAAATATTTTCTTGTTTGATTTGGACGATTTATTTTTTGTCTTTTTATTTACTTTACATGTTTATTTGGGGTAGTTAATTTATTACATAAGCAGTCTCCTTTATTATATATTTATGTCATTTCTTTCTTCTCGCTTATCTTATTATATTTTTTTTTAACCACTTAGATAATTAATAATTGGAAATAATAAATTAATGTTTTTGCTGATTAATTATTTTATCACTTAGTCAACTATTAAATTAATAATAAAATAAGAGATCTTATTTGATCACGTAGAATCTCCACGTAAAGTATGAATTTAGCAGGGTACCACCTTTGTGGACTTCGAAAGTTGTCTAACACCTTTCTTTCAAGGTAATTTGAACCCTTATCTGAACTCTGGTGAATTAAGACTAAACAACAAAATAGGTTCATAGTAGCCTAGATCGATGTCCTAACGCACTCTAATTCGTTAGGTGGTGATTCTTCACATCATCACCCTCAAAACACATCAAAAAAAGAGTTTGTCAAGTTGAATCCCGCCTTTCGCTAGGACAACGGGGCGCGATAGGTATGTGAAGTGTTCATCCAACAGTCCCTTCCACCCTTGGGGTAAAAAAAACTATTTTTAAACTTCAAGTTTATGGATTTCATGAATTCCATGTTGGGTCCATGTTTAATGATACGTTTCATGTGAGGTTAATTGATATGTATATAATATCATGAGGATCCATGTAAAACCCTTGAAATTGACAATGGGGATTTAAATTATGATGTCTACTTATTGTTTAGTGTTATGTACATATGTATGCTCACCAAGTGTTTGATGAATTGTTCATATGAACTAATAAAGGAAAGAAATCATATCATGCTAGCTTGTTTGCAAGTTATACCATGGAAGAGTTTGGTAAGATGTCTCTATAGATGCATTATGAATTCAATATGCATGCTTATGCCAAGCAAGATCATGTGATGCTTTATTTTCATGCTATGGAGTCCTGGGGTATTTAATACCCGATAATTTAGTTGTTTATTTAGAGCTAGTGTCTTTAATGAAGTAATCTCAGTAGTGACACGATCAGGAGAACTCAACCAGTTATAGAAACCCAGGAAATCTCAACAGTTTTCGTAATTTAGTCATAGTACTCAGATCTGACCTAAGTAGACTCAGTCATTTAATAGAATACAATAGTATTCCCTCAGTTCACAAAACTCAGTGAACTCAGTTTAGTTTAGTCAAACAGTAATATCTATAACAATCCAATCCAGTCTAGTACAGACTAGAATTCAGTTCAGTGTCCATTCAGTTGGGAGTAGGATTCAACATTCAGCGAACCAGGGATAGGGGCATTCTTGTCGACAGAGGGTTTGACCCTTAGTATCAATCCCTGTATTATAGAACTACGTTGCCAGTATAGGTTAAGATATCTTCCTACCAGATATTATGAGGGTTGATACATCTCATTTGAGTTTTCCTACCAGCGAGGGTTGATGGAAGAGCTTCCTATCAGAGAGGGTGAACTTACAACTTGTCTCTACTTATGGCACAGGATTGATACCCTTCCAACTGGGGTTATAGGTTAGACCCCAATCAGTTTAGAGAGGGGCATGTCAGTTAGATGATTACCTTCCATAGTCTCAGTTTCAGTCTCAGTCTCAACATAGAAATTAGTTCAGTTCTACAGATTTAGGACTATTAGATATATTTACTCTGTTCAGTACGAAATTTAGTAGAGTTCCACAAAATTAGGACTTCCAGATACAGTCATTCAGTTATTAGTAATTCAGCATTAGAATACTTAGATAATAGTTAATCAGTATTCAGATTTAGTATTCAATATTATCACGATCTCAGTTATAGTATACGTATTCATGCATGTATTCATATTCAGTCATATACATGTTATTCATTTATTATTGTTCATACATATGAACCCATGCATTTCATCCCACCTCACTGAGTATACTAGAATATTAAAAGTACTGACACATGTTTTTCTTTTCTTCTATGATGTCTTATATCATAGGTTCAGATGCACGAGCTCTAGAGCACCGTTAGTAGTTTAGATTTTCAGTAGTCAGCATAGTGGTGAGTCCTCATAGGTCGAAGACATGGTTGTTTTCAGTATTTTAGTATTATTTTTAGTTGTCAGAGTTAGTTAGGGACTCTTCCTATCAAGTGCACAGTTCAGACAGTTTAGAGGCTTTCTAAACTAAAGTATTTTCAGACAGTTGTTCAATTTTTAGTATTGATGTTAAGTTTTGGTATTTTGATACCATATACAGTATTATTTATAGTATTAGACCTTAAGGCCAGGTTTTCTCCTACTTTCCATATATTTACCATATTATTACTGAAATATTGTAGTAGGTACCAGTCATAAGATAACTTGTGGTCCTTCGGGAATATAAGCATCGTGTAGCATCTGGGATACAGACTCGGGATGTTATAAACTTTTCATTAGAGCTAGGTTCAAGAGTGTCCTAGGAAGTCCGAAAGCTGCATCTAGTAGAGTCTTGTGCATAGGTGTGTTGCGCGCCACCCATATGAATAGGAGGTTACACAGTGTTTAGGAATAGTTTCCCTTCTTTCAGTATTCATGTCTTGCGAGTGAGCATGAGCTTCAGTTACACTCTTCTTATAATCTGAGTTTCTCTTTTATTTATAGACTATGACTTCAAAGAGGACTAAGAGAGGAGGAACGTAGGACTAGTCAGAACCCCAGCCCATCCAACCAGATCCTCTGGATGAACACATCTCACATACTGAGTTCAGAGCAGCCTTCAGCACCCAAGTTTATTTTCTGGCAGCCCAAAATAAACATCCAACTGTTATTCCGGCTAACCCATTGGCCAATACTACTGTAGCTAGGATTTGGGATTTCACCCGAATGTACCCTCCATTTTTAACCGAGTCTAAGTCAGATAAAGACCCTCTAGAATTTCTTGATCAGGTGCAGAAGGTTACCGATATTATGGGGGTAATTGCTATTAAGAGTGCTGAGTTAGCCATATATCAGTTACAGGATGTGGCACATCATGGTTCAAATAGTAAAAAGCAAAGAAGGCCATAGATGTAGGGTCATAAAATGGAAGGAGTTTGTAGTTGGTTTTCTGGATAGGTTCTTCCTACTACAGTTGAGGGAAGTAAAGGTTTTGGAGTTTATAAACTTGAGGCTGGGCAGTATGAAAGTACAAGAGTATTCTCTCAATTTTACTCAGTTAGCCAGCTATGCCACACATGTGGTAGCAGATAGCAGATCAAAGATGAGTAAGTTTGTGTCAAGGATATCTAGCAGTGTGGTCAAGGAGGGCAGGACTCTAGATTCATGGTCTATGCTCAGCAGATAGAAAAGGCCAAGAATAAAGAGAAGGAGAGGGAGAACAAGAAAGCGAGAATAGGTAGTTTCAGTTTTGCTTAGCCTAAGTCAGTGGGTGGGAATCGTTCTCAGTTTTCCCAAAATCCTCAGTTCCAGCTCCATTCTCAGCCAGTGCTCTAGTTCTGAAATTCAAAGACGGCAACAGAGATAAGGTATCAGGCCCTAAGCCTTAGGGTAATGTTTACAGTGCCTGAACCAATCCCCTTTGTCAGATATATGGAAGAAACTACTAGGGTATCTGCAGAGTTGGCAGTGATGTATGTTTTGAATATGGAAAGCTAGGTCATAGGATCAGACAATGGCTTCAGGTGGGTTCACAGAGTCAGCATAATCATCCCCCAGCTCAGTTTGGTCGCCCAAATCAGTAGGGTGCATCTTCCATGACCACTAGTGGGCAATGCCCAAATAGACTCTATGCTCTTCAGTCTCAGCAGGATCAGGAAAGTTCTCCTCATGTGGTCACTGGTACGTTACAAGTTTTCCATTTGAATGCTTACGATTTTCTAGATCTAGGAGCTTCTTTGTCCTTTGTTACTCCATATATAACATTTGATTTCGGGGTCAGTCCTGAAATTCTAGCAGAGCCTTTCTCAGTTTCTACTCCAGTGAGTAAATCCATCGTAGCCAGGCGGGTATACAGGAACTATTCGGTTATGATATCTCTGAGAGTCACTTCCACAGACTTTGTCGAATTAGAGATGACTGATTTTGATGTCATCCTTAGTATAAATTGACTTTATTCCTGCTATTCCTTAGTCTACTATAGAAATAGAATTGTCCAATTTCAGTTTTCAAATGAGCCCGTCTTAGAGTGGAAGGGTAATACTTCAGCACTTAGGGGTCAACCTATTTCTTACCTTTGGGCAAGGAAAATGATAGCTAAGGGATGTTTCTACCTTCTCATTTGGGTCCAAGATTTTAGCTAAGAAACCCCTACTCTTGAATTAGTGTCAGTAACTTGTGAATTCCCAGATGTGTTTCCCAAAGATCTTCCCGAAGTTTCTCCTGAAAGGGAAATTGATTTCGGAATTGATCTTCTCCCAGTTACTCAGCCCATATCTATTCCTCCAAATAGAATGGCTCCATCAGAACTCAGAGAATTGAAAGAGCAGTTGAAGGATCTCCTAGATAAGGGATTCATTAGGCCTAGTATGTCCCTGTAGGGCACACCAATGTTATTCATGCATAAGAAAAATGATTCTCTCAGAATATCCATAGACTAGAGTCAGCTAAATAAAGTCATGGTCAAGAACAAGTATCCACTTCCCAGGATTGATGACTTGTTTGACCAACTTTAGGGTGCCATCTATCTGTCTAAGATTGACCTCAAATAAGGCTATCATCAACTCAGAGTCAAGAAATGTGACATCCTGAAGACAACCTACAGAACTCGGTATGGTCACTTTAAATTCTTAGTCATGTCCTTTGGTCTTACTAATACCCCATCAGCTTTTATGGACTTGATTAATTGTGTGTTTAAGAAGTACTTATACATGTTCGTTATAGTCTTCATAGATGATATCCTTGTTTACTCTTGTAGTGACCACGATCATGCAGACCATATAGTATTAAAGACTCTCAGAAATTATTAGTTATTCGACAAATTTAGTAAGTGGGAATTTTGGCTAAGGTTATTAGCTTTCGTTGGCCACATCATTTCCGATAATGGCATTAGGGTCGATCCCCAAAAGACCAAGGCAGTGAGAAACTGGCCTAGATCCATCTCACCATTAGATATCAGGAATTTCTTGGGCCGACTATTACCTATGGTTTGTTAAGGGGTTTTCATCTATTGCATCCCCTATTTCCAGATTGACTTAGAAGAAAGTCAAATTCTAGTGGTCAGATTCCGACAAAAAGAGTTTTCAGAAGTTGAAGACTCGAGTTACTACAACTTCAGTTTTAAGCCATCAGATGGTTCACACGACTTTGATGTGTATTGTGATGCCTCTAAAGTTTGTTTGGGGTGCGTTTTGATTCTGAGAGGTAAGGTCATAGCCTACGCCTCTAGATAACTCAAGCCGCATAAGAAGAACTATCCTACTCATGATCTTATGTTAGAAGCAGTAGTTTTTGCCTTAAATATTTGGAGACACTACTCATATGGGGTGCACATTGATGTGTTCATGCATCACAAGAGCCTGCTGTATGTGTTCTCTTAGAAAGACCTCAACCTTTGTCAAAGAAGGTGGTTTGAGTTGTTAAAAGACTACGACATGAGTGTCCTGTATCATTTGGGAAAGGCTAATGTACTGGATGGCGGTCTCAGTAGAATATCTATGGGTAGTGTTGCCCATGTAGAGGATAGTAAGAAGAAATTAACTTGGGAAGTTCATCAACTAGCCCGACTAGGTATCCTCTTTGTCGATTCAGCAGAAGGTATTGCGTGGGTGCAGAGTAGCTCAAAATCAACCCTAGTTTCTGAAGTGAAGGAAAAGTAGGATAGGGATCCAAGTCTAGTAAAGTTGAAGGAATCAGTCAGAGATCAGAAAGTAGAGGTTTTCTCCCAAAGGGGAGATGGTGTTTTACGTTGTCAGGGTCGTCTGTGTCTGCCAGGTGTACATAACTTGAGGCAGCAAATTCTTGTAGAAGCGCACAGTGTGGGCTACTCTATTGATCCAGGGGACACTAAGATATACCGTGACTTGTGGGAGATCTATTAGTGGAGTGGGATGAAGAGAGATATTACAAAGTTTGTGGCTAAATGCTTAACATGTCAGCAGGTTAAAGTTGAACATCAAAAGCCTAGTGGGTCCATGCATGAGTTCAATATTTCCACCTGGAAATGGGAAAAAGTAAACTTGGACTTTGTGATAGGTTTAACTCGTACTCGCCACTAGCATGATTCAGTTTGGATCATTGTAGACCGAAAAAACAAATCAGCCCATTTTGTATGAGTCCATACCTCTTACTCAACCGAGGATTATTGCAAACTCAATATTAGGGAGTTGGTCAGATTGCACAGTGTTTCGTTTTCCATTATATCAGACAAAGGTACTTAGTTTACCTCTCACTTCTGGAAAGCTTTCCAAAAGGGTTTTGGCACCCGAGTTTACCTCAGTACAACCGTTCATCCTCAAATAGATGGTCAAGAAGAAATGATCATTTAGACTTTAGAATATATACTTTGAGTGTTTGCGATTGACTTTAAAGGTAGTTGGGGTGACCACTTGCCTTTGATTGAGTTCGGATACAACAACAACTATCATTCCAATTTTTAGATGGCTCTATTTGAGAAGATTTATGGGAGAAGGTGTAGATCTCCCATTGGCTGGTTTGAAGTGGGCAAGGTAAAAATGCTAGGGCCTGACCTGGTATTTGATACGTTAGAAAAAGTTTAGTTAATCAGGGAAAGGCTTAAGACAGCTCAGAGCCGACAAAAATTTTACATAGATGTGCGTAGAAAGGATATCGAGTTCGAGATTGGTGACTATGTGTATTTGAAAATCTCTTCTATGAATGGAGTAAAGAGGTTTGGGAAGAAGGGGAAACTCGTTCCCTGATATGTTGGTCCTTACTGAATTCTCAGCTGTTTCGGAAAGGTAGCTTACGAGCTTGAGTTGCCTTCAAATTTATCTTCTGTTCAACCAGTGTTCCACGTCTCCTTGATAAATAAATTCATAGGTGACCTAGCAGTCGTAGTCCTTGTAGAGGGCATAGATATTAAGAGCAGCCTATTTTATGAAGATATACCAGTTAAAATCCTTGACTATCAGATTCTCAGACTGAGGAACAAAAAAGTCCCTCTAGTCAAAGTTCTTTGGTGGAATTAGTTCATTGAGGGAGCTACTCGGGAAGCAGAAGAAGACATGCAGACCAAGTACCCTCACCTCTTCTCTGCAAACTGAGACTCAGCCTAAGGTAACAGTTTTCCCAAAACTTACTCAGTTCCATGCTCAGATTTTCTTTATAAACTTGGTATCAGTTACCATTGCAGATCCAGTCATACATTCATGAGTCTGTTCAGCCAGATATTCATGCATCAGCTATGCATGATCATTATATAAACTCAGCGTATTACTAATCCCAGTTATGCATTTATGAATCATGTTCAGTTATGTACTTATGCATATTAAGTGTGATAATTCAATCTATTAGTAACTTCAGCCATGAAATCATATGTCAGATGTTCATGTACAATAACTAAGTTCAGTCAACCAGTATTCTCAGCTTAGTCAGTCTCATTTGAGGATGAATGTTCCTAAAGGGGAGAAAATATAAGGCCCCACAAAAATTTCTAGCTTAAATTAGTCCTTTAAGCTTGTTAGGGATACCAAACTTAGAATATATTAACTAAGTATTATGACTTAGTGCCATTTTAGCCTTCAAAAGTTGTAAATCTTATTTCATGACCTTTACATCCTTTAAATATTGATATTTGAGTTAATTCATGATCATGAATGTCGGTAGAGGTTCCCGGACAACATTCAGATTTTTTGGACCTCGTTTAGACCATGTTTGAGTGCCCAAAATAGTGGGTCGACGTGATCTTGATGTATCGCATCGGCCATAGCATCGATAAGATAGTTTTTCCCCAGCTTTAATGCAAATTCCAGTGAACCAATATAGAATCGATGGGTACGTTGGCTATCGCATCGATGCCAACGACGCGGCATGTATTCCTACGCATCAGTAACACAGTTTACAGGAATTAAAAGGATGCATCCTCATGGTCAATTAGGTCTTTTTCCCACACCTTCTAGTCCCTAAAACATGAAATTAAACCCTTTGGATAGGAATTATATTCATTCTTTCTTAAATTTCTTAAGAACAAGAACCCTAGGTGTTCAAATTTCAAATCAACAACTAAATAATTCACCATTAACTTTTAGAAATTCATCAACTAAGGTATGTGAAGTGTTCATCCAAGGGTCCCTTCCACCCTTGGAGTCCAGGAAACTTTTCTTAAACTTCAAGTTTATGGATTTTATGAATTCCATGTTGGGTTTGATTATTTTCATGTTTATAATGATTAAATGAGATTCTAATCTGAGGTTAATTGATATGTATGTAATATCATGAGAATCCATGTAAAACCCTTGAAATTGTCAATGGGGTTTTGAATTATGATATCTACTTGTTGTTTAGTGTTATGTGCATATGTATGCTCACCAAGTGTTTAATGAATTGTTCATGTGAACTAATAAGGGAAAAAATCATGTTATGTTAGCTTATTTACAAGTTATACTATTCAAGAGTTTGGTAAGATGTCTCTATAGATGCATTATGAATTCAATGTGCATGCTTATGCTAAGTAAGATCATCAAATGCTTTGATTTCATGCTATTAAGTCATGAGGGGTATTTATTACCCAAAAATTAGTTGTTTACTTAGAGCCAGTGTTAGTTATCAAGTAATCTCAGTAGTGACTCAATTAGTTGAACTTATCCAGTTACAGAAACCCAGGAAATTTTAGTAGTGTTCGTAATTCAGTCACAGTACACAGATTAGACCTCAATAGATTCAGTCAGTTAATAGAATCCTGCAGTATTCCATCAGTCCATAAAAGTCAGTGAACTTAGTTTAGTTTAGTCAAATAATAATATTAGTAACAATTTAATCCAGTCTAGTAAAGACTAGAAATCAGCTCAGTATCTATTCAGTTAGGAGTAGGATTCAGCACCGAGCGAACCCAGGGATGGGGGCTTTCCTGTTGACTGAGGGCTTGAACCTTTGTGGCAATCCCTCTATTACAGAACTACATAGCCAACATAGATTGAGATATCTTTCTTCCATATATTATGAGGGCCTGATTAATCTCATTTGATTTTTCCTACCAACGAGGGTTGACGGAAGATCTTCCTATTAGAGAGGGTTAACTCACAGCTTGTCTCTACCCGTGGTATGGTATTGACATCCTTCTAACTAGGGTTATATATTGGACCCCAATCAGTTTAGAGAGGGGTATGTTAGTGAGATGATTATCTCCTATAGTCTCAGTTTCAGTCTAAGCCTTAGGATAAAACTCAATTCAGTTCTATAGATTTAGGACTATCAGATATATAGTCACTTAGCTCAGTACGAAACTCAGTATAGTTCTACAAAATTAGGACTTTCAGATACTGTCATTCAGTTATTAGTAATTCAGTAGCAGCATACTTAGATAATAGTTAATATGTATTCAGATTCAGTATTCAGTTTTATCATGATCTCAGTTACAGTATGCATATTCATGTATGTATTCTTGTTCTATCTTACTCATGTTATTCAGTTATTATTCAGATATATGAACTCATGCATTTTATCCCACCTCACTGAGCGTACCAGTACATTCAAAGTACTGACGAATGTTTTTCTTTTGCGCTATGATGTCTTATATTATAGGTTCAGATGCAGAAACTCCAAAGAACCTTTAACATTTTAGTTTTTTACAGTCAACGTAGTGGTGAGTCCTCATAGTTAGAAGACATTGTTGCTTTTAGTATTTCAGTATTATTTTTAGTAGTCGGAGTTAGTTGGGGACTTGTCTCATCAACTCCAAAGTTCCGACAGCTAAGAGGCTTTCCAGACTAGGGTATTTTCAGATAGTTGTGCAGTTTTGGTATTGTGATACCATATCCAGTATTATTTATAGTTTGAACTTTATGGCCAGTTTTCCACCTACTTTATGCATATATACTGTATTATTATTCAGTTATTATAGTAGGTACCGGTCATGGGTTTACTTATGGTCCTTTAAGATTATGAGCGTCGTGTAGGATCCAGAGTACAGACTCGGGGCATTACATTGATATATCGTGTCTCCCATCATGACGATGAGTATTTTTCGCTAACCAGCGCAAACTTAATGCGACATGTTGTCTATTGCTTCAATGCCAACTACACAGTGTGTCGGTCTGCACGTCGCTAGTCTAGTTTGTAGTAATTAAAAACCACATCCAGAGGGGTAAATGGGTCATTTCCCATCTTATATCAGCCCCTAACACATGTAATTAAGTCATCCAAAAGGAAAAATTCACTCATTCTCTCTAGATATTTCAAGAACAAACCATAGTTCATTAAATTCAAGAATCCAAACTCCAAGGAAATCCATCAATCTTTCAGAATTCAAGCTTTAAGGTATGTCAAGTGTTCATCCAAGGGTTCCTTCTACCCTTGGAGTTCAAGAAACTACTTTTAAAACTTCAGGTGTATTGATTTCATGAATTTCAAGTTGGGTTTGATTATATTCATGATTAAAATGATTAATTAGGTTTCTAATCCATGTTTGTTACAAGTTTAATGTGGATTTATTTGATATATGTATAGAATCATGTGAATCCATGCTAAACCCTTGAAATAATGGTGATTTGAAATCTGATGCCTATGTGTTGTTCAGTGTCATGTGCATGGATTATGTTCTCCAAGTGTTTGATAAATTGCTCATGAGAACAAACAAAAAGGGAAAACAATTATGTCATGTTAGCTTATGTGCAAGTTATATCATATAAGTGTTTAATGGAATATCTCTATGAATGAGTTATGATCAGGTGCATATGGTTATGCCTTACAAGTTTATCCTATGATTAATTTTTCTTGCTCTCAAGTCCTAAAGGTATTTAATACCTAATAATTTGGTTGTTTAACTAGAGCCAGTGTTAGCTATAGAATAATCTCAGTCATGTCTTGATTAGTCATACTCTCAGTCAGTTACAAAGCTCAGAACAAACATAATGGAATCAGTATCAGTCCAGTCAAGTTCAGTATTTAGTTCAGAACTCAATAAATTCATTCAGTTAAGAGAATTCAGTATATTTCATCAGTCAACGAAACTTAGTGAACTCAATTTAGTTCAGTTAGACAGTATAATCAGTAACAGTTTAGTCAAGCCTAGTATAAACTAGGAATCAATTCAGTGTCTATTCAATTGGGATTAGGATTAAACGCCGAGCGAACCCAAGGATGGCGGCATTCCTTCTAATAGAGGGTTTGACCCTTAGTAGCAATTCCTGCATTATAGAACAATGTTTCTAGCATAGGTTGAGATATTTTTGTGCCATATTAGGGTTGATACATCTCATACAAGCTTTCCTACCAGTGAAGGTTGACAAAAGTTCTTTTTGTTATAGAGGGTTAACTCATTGTTGTATTTACCTGTTGCACAGTACTGACACCCTTCTAACTAGGGTTACAGGTTGGACCCTAATCTATTCAGAAAGGGGCATATCGATTAGATGATTACCTCCTATAGTTTCAGTTATAGTCTTCAGAATAAAAATCAGTTCAGTTCTACAGAAATTAAGACTTTCAGACACAGTCACTCAGTTCTGTATGGAACACAGAATAGTTCCACAGAATCAAGACTGTCAGATAAAGTCACCCAGTTAATAGTAATACAGTATCTGTAAACTCAGATATTAGTAAATTAGAATTTCAGAACTCAGTATCCAGTGTTATAACTTTATTAGTTACAATTTATGTATTCATGCATATACTTTCACTCAGTTATACTCATGTTATTTAGTCAGTATTGTGCATGCATATAAACTTATGTATCTCAGCCTACCTCACTTAGCATACCAATATATTCAAAGTACTAATACATACCTTTCTTTTGTGCTATGATGTCTTATATCGTAGGTTCAGATGTATGGGCTCCCGATTATAGATAGCAGCCCGATCCTTCAACAACACACTAGTCATGAGTCCTCATAGTTTGAGGACATGATTATTACTTCAGTATCTCCGTTTATCAATTTTCAATAGCCGGGGTTAGTTGGGGGTTTTTCCCATCAATCCCTTATTCAGACAGTAGAGGTTTATCTTACTAGAGTATTTCAGAGTGATGTATCAGTACTCAGTTTTCAGTACATAGTATTTATTTATATTTTAAACCTTATGGCAAGTTTCCGCCTATTTTCCACATAATATAGTATTATTATTCAATCATAGTGGCAGGTACCAGTCATGGGTTATCTTGTGGTCCCTCAAGATTATGAGCATCGTGTAGCGTCTGGGGTACAGACTTAGGGTGTTAAAAACTTGGTATCAGAGCCTAAAATTTAACAGAGTCCTAGAAAGTCTAAAAGTTGTGTCTAGTAGAGTCTTATGCATGGGTGTGTAGCGCACCAACCTTATGGATAGGAGGCTATTAGATGTTTTAGGAAAAGTTTCCCTTCTTTCTATATTTATGTTATGCGAGTGAGCATGATCTTAAGTTAAACTCTTAGTATAATCCATTCTCTCCTTTTCATTTATAGAACATGCCTCCCAAAAAGACTAACAAAAGGAGAGCCGGAAATCAATCAGCACCTCAGCCCGTCCAGCTAGATCCCCTGGATGAACATGTCTCCCAAGCTGAATTCAAAGTAGATTTCACCACCCTAGCTCATTTTGTAGCATCCCAGAATAAATGCCCAGCACCCATTCTATCCAACCTACTGGCTAATACTGCGGCAGCTAGGATTTAGGACTTTACTCGAATAAACCATCTATCTTTTATCTGGTCAAAGTCAGATGAGCACCCACAGCAATTTCTTAATCAGGTGAAGAAGATTACAAATATTACGGGGGTGATAGCTAGTGAGAGTGCCGAATTAGCTGCATATCAGTTATAGGATTTGGCTCACTCATGGTTCAAACAGTGAAAAGGAGAAAGGGCCATAAATATAGGGCCCATAGAATGGAAGGAGTTTGCTATTATTTATCTGGATAGATTCTTCTTGCTAGAGTTGAGAGAAGAAAAATTTTTGGAATTTATAAATTTGAAGTAGGGCAACATGACAGTACAAGAGTATTCTCTCAAGTTTACTCAATTAGCCAGATATGCTCCTCATATAGTAACAGCTAGCAGATCTAAGATGAGTAAGTTTGTGTTTGGCGTGTCTAATAGTATGGTCAAGCAGTATAGGACAAAAATTTTAATTATGTAGATAGACATATCCAAGGTCATGGTCCATGCTTAGTAGATAGAGAATTCTAATAATAGGGAGAAGGAGAAAGAGAATAAGAGAGCGAGAATGGGTAGTTTTAACTTCGCTCAGCCTAAGTCAGAGGGTGGGAATAGGTCTTAGTTATGCCCAAAATCCTTAGTTCCAGCTCTGTCCTTAGCAAGTGCTCTTGTATTGAAATTCAGAGACGAAAATATTGATAGGGCGCCTGGCCTTAAACCCCAGGGTAGTGTTAGCTGTGCCCAAATAAATCTTCTCTACGAAAAGTATGGCAGAAACCATTAGGGTGCCTGTAGAGCTGGCAGTGATGTATGTTATGGATGTGGCAAGCTAGGCCATAGAGTTACAAAATATACTCAGGTGGGTTCGCAGAGTCAACATAACCGTCCCTCAGCTCAGTCCGGTCATCCAAATTATCAAGGTGTCGCTTTTTGTGCCACCAGTAGGCAATACCTAAATTGAATCTATATAATTCAATCACAACAGGATCAAGAAAGTTTTCCTAAAGTGGTCATTGGTACGTTAGAAGTTTATTATTTACATATTTATGCTTTGCTAGATCCAAGAGCTTCTTTATCTTTTGTAACTCCCTAATAGTTGTTGACTTCGAAGTTTGTCCCAAAATTCTAGTAGAGCCTTTCTTAGTCTCTACCCTAGTGGGTAAATCTACCATTACCCCGTGGATATACAGAAACTGTCCGATTATGGTATCTCAGAAAGTCATTTTAACAGACTTAGTTGAATTAAAGATGACCAATTTTGATATCATTATTGGCATGGATTGGATTCATTCCTAGTATTCCTCAGTCAACAGTAGAAATAGATTTGTCTGGTTTTACTTTTTGAATGAGCCCATCCTAGAGTAAAGGGGTAATACTTCAGCACTTAGGGGTCAGCTTGATTCCTACCTTAGGGAAAGGAAAATGATATCTAAGGGATGTGTCTACCATCTCATTCGAGTCTAAAACTTTAGTTGAGAAACCCCTACTCTTGAATCAGTATTAGTAGCATGTGAATTCTTAGACGTGTTTCCCGAAGAACTTTCCAGAGTTCCTCCCGAAAGGGAAATCAACTTTGGAATAGACCATTTTTTAGATACTCAGCCCATATCTATTCCTCCATATAGAATGTCTCCAGTTGAACTCAAAAAATTAAAAGAACAATTAAAAGATCTCCTAGATAAGGGATTCATCAGACCAAGTATGTCCCCGTGGGGTGCACTATTTCTATTCGTGCATAAGAAAGACGGTTCCCTCAGAATGTGTTTTGACTAACATTAGTTAAATAAAGTCACGGTCAAGAACAAGTATCCACTTCCCAAAATTGATGACTTGTTTGACCAACTTTAAGGTGCTGGTTACTTCTCTAAAAAAGGCCTCATATTAGGCTATCATCATCTCAGAGTCAGAGAATCTGACATTTTGAAAGTAGTTTTTAACACTAGATATAGTCACTTCGAATTCTTAGTCATGTCCTTTGGTCTTACCAATGCCCCAGTAGATTTCATGGACTTGATGAACCATCTGTTTAAGCAGTACTTGGACATGTTCATCATAGTCTTCACAGATGACATTCTTTTCTACTCCCACAGTGAACATGATCATGCAGACCATTTTATAATAGTATTATAGACTCTCAGAAAACATCAGCTATTTCGCAAATTTAGTAAGTGCAAATTTTGGCTCAGGCCAGTAGCTTTTCTTAGCCATATCTTTTTTGGTGATGGCATTAGAGTTGAATCCCAAAAGATCAAAGCAAAGATAAATTGGCCCAAACCTATCTCTCTATCAAATATCAAGAGTTTTTTGGGCTTGGCTGGCTATTACCAACAGTTTGCTGAGGGATTTTTGTATATTGCATCCCCCATGTCTAGATTGACTAAGAAAAAAGTTGAGTTTCAGTGGTCAGATTCTTGTGAGAAGAGTTTTCAGGAGTTGAATACTCGACTCACTAAAACCCCAGTTTTGACTCTACCAGATGGTTTAGACAGCTTTGTTGTGTATTGCGATGCATCTAAAGTAGTTTTGGGTTGTGTCCTCATGTAGAGAGGTAAGGTGATAGACTATGCCTCTAGACAACTCAAACCCCATAAAAATAACCTCTAGACATCTAAAACCAAACGAAAAGAACTATCCAACTTATGCTCTTGAGTTAGCAGTAGTAGTTTATGCCTTAAAGATTTGGAGGCACTATTTGTATGGAGTGCACGTTGATGTGTTCACTGTCCATTAGAGCCTACAGTATGTGTTCTCTTAGAAATACCTAAACCTCCATCAGAGAAGGTGGTTGGAGTTGTTGAAGGACTATGACATAAATATCTTGTATCATCCGGGTAAAGCCAATGTAGTGGATGATGCTCTAGTAGAATGCCTATGGGTATTGTTTGTCACGTGGATGATGGTAAGAAGAAGTTAGCCCAAGAAGTTCATTAGCTTGCCCAACTAGGTGTCCGCTTAGTTTATTCAACAAAAAGTAATGTATGGGTGTAGAGTAGTTCAGAATCATCCCTAGTTTTTGAAGTAAAGAAAAAGCAGGATAGGGATCCCAACCTAGTTAAGTTGAAAGAATAAGCTAGAGATTAGAAGATAGAGGTTTTATCCCAAGGGGGAGATGGTGTATTGCAGTCAGGGTCGGCTATGTATACCAGGTATAGATGACCTGAGATAGTGAATATTTGCAGAAGTGCATGATGCGCGTTACTCTATTCATATAGGGTCCATTAAGATGTACTATTATTTATGAGAGATCTATTGGTGGAGTGGGATAAATAGAGAAATTGCAGATTTTGTAGCTAAGTGCTCGACATGTCAATAGGTTAATATTGAGCACCAGAAACCTAAAGGGTCTATGCAAGAGTTTAGTATTTTCACTTGGAAATGGGAAGAGGTAAACATGGACTTTGTGATGGGTTTGCCTCATACTCATCATCAACATGATTCATTTTGGGTCATTGTAGACAGGATGACTAAATAGCTTATTTCCTACCTGTCCATACCTCTTATTCAGCTGAGGACTATGCCAAACTCTATGTTAGAGAGATGGACAGCTTATATCAAGTTTCATTATCTAAAATCTCAAATAGAGGTACGAAGTTCATCTTTCATTTTTGAAAGGCATTCCAAAAGGGTCTTGGTACCTAAGTTTACCTTAGTACAACTTTTCACCCTCAGACAGATGGTCAAGCAGAAAGGACCATTTAGACTTTAGAGGATATGCTGTGTGCGTGTGCGATAGACTTTAAAGGTAGTTGGGATGACCACTTTCCTTTGATTTAGTTCACATATAAAAACAACTATCATTCCAACATTCAGATGGCTCCATTTTAGGTGCTCTATGGGAGGAGATGTAGATCCCCCATTGGTTGGTTTGAAGTGGGTAAGGCCACAGTGGTAGGGCCTAACTTGGTATTTGATACCTTAGAAATGGTTCAATTAATCTAGGAAAGTCTTAAGACAGCTCGGAGCCATGAAAATCGTACGCTAATGTGCAAAGAAAGGATCTCGAATTTGAGATTGGTGATTATGTGTATTTCAAAATCTCCCCTTTGAAAGAAGTGAAGAGGTTTGGCAAAAAGTGGAAGCTCAGTCATCGATATGTCGGTCCTTACCAAATTCTCACCTATTTTGGAAAGGAGCATACGAGCTTGAGTTATATTCAGAATTAGCTTCAGTCCATCCATTGTTCTATGTCTCCTTGCTAAAGAAATGTATAGGTGACCCAACAGTTGTAGTCCCTGTAGGGATTATAGACGTTCAGAACAGCCTCTCTTATGAGGAGATCCTAGTTGAAATCCTTGATTAGCAGATCACAGACTAATGAACAAAGAGATCCCTCTAATCAAAGTTTTTTGGCGGAATTAGTACATTGAGGGAGATACTTAGAAAGCAGAAGAAGATATGCGGACCAAGTATCCTCACCTCTTCTCCGCAAACTCAGACTCAGCCCAAGGTAATAGCTTTTCCTTGAACTTACTCAGTTCCATACTTAAATTTTCTTTATAAAATTGGTATCAGTTATCATTGCATATCCAGTCATACAGTCTAGAGTCCGTTTCATCAGATATTCATGCATCGGATATGCATGTTCAGTATAAGAGACTCAGTTTATAAATAATCCCAGCCATGTACTCATGCATCATATATGCTTATTCAGTATGAAATTTTAGCATATTAGTAGTGTCAGTTATGAAATCATGTTGCAGTTGTGCATATCCAGTATCGAAATTAAGTTTATTAGTATTCTCAGCTTAGTCAGTCTCATTCAAGGATGAATATCCCAAGGGGGAGATATTGTAAGACCCCACAAAATCCTAAGCTTGATTCAGTCCTATAAAAGCTAGTAAGGGGTCCCAAACTTAGAGAAATTCAGCTAAGTGTTCAAACTTTGAGTTATTTTATCCTTCATAAGTTGGCAATCCTTTTTCGCAACCCTCATGACCTTAAAGTAATATTTTTAGGTTGAATCATCATTAGGAATGTCAGTAGGTGTTCTCGAAAAAGTTTTGAATTTTTTAGACTTCGTTTGAAACACATTTGAAAGCTCAAACTAGTGGAATGACGCGCCGCATCGCCCATTGCGTCGATGAGTATTTTTCCCAAGCTCCTAGTGCAAATTCCAGTGAACCGATACGGACTTGATGCTGCACGTTGGCTATCGCGTTGATGTCAATGATGCTGCATATTTTTCTGCACGTTGCTAGTCCTGTTTTCAGTAATTAAAAACTGCATCCAGAGGGGTAAATGGGTCTTTTCCCTTCTTATATTAGCCCCCCAAAACATGTAATTAAGTCATCCAAAAGGCAAAATTTACTCATTCTCTCTAGATTTTTGCAAGAACAAACCCTAGTTCATCACATTCAAGAATCCAAGTTTCAAGAAAATCCATCAATCTTTTAGAATTCAGGCTTTAAGGTATGTCAAGTGTTCATCCAAGGGTCCCTTACACCCTTGGAGTTCAAGAAACTACTTTTAAAACTTCAAGTGTATTGATTTTATGAATTTTATGTTAGGTTTGATTATATTCATGATTAAAATAATTAATTGGGTTTCTAATCCATGTTTGTTACAAGTTTCATGTAGAGCTATTTGCTATGTGTATAGAATCATTTGAATCTATGCTAAACCCTTGAAATTCTAAATGGGTATTTTTAATTATGATGCCTTTGTGTTGTTCAATGTTATGTGCATGGATTATGTTCTCCAAGTGTTTGATAAATTGCTCATGAGAATAAAGAAAAAGGGAAAACAATTATATCATGTTATCTTATGTGCAAGTTATATCATGCAAGTGTTTGATGGAATGTCTCTATGAATGACTTATGATCAGGTGCATATGGTTATGCCTTTAATGTTTATACTATGATTTATTTTTCATGCTATTATGTCCTGGAGGTATTTAATACTCGACAATTTAGCTGTTTACCTAGAACCAGTGCCAGTTACAGAACAATCTTAGTCAGTCATGATTAGTAGTACTCTCAGTCAGTTATAAAACTCAAGAAAAACTCAGTAGACTCAGTATCACAATTGTCTAATTCAATATTCAGTTCAGACCTCAGTAAATTCAGTTAGTTAGCAGAATCCAGTAGTATTCCATCGGTCAAAAAACTCAGTGAACTCATTTAAGTTCAGTTAGATAGTATAATCAGTAACAATTTAGTCAAGCCTGGTATGAACTAGGAATTAGTTCAGTGTCTATTTAGTTAAGAGTAGGATTTAGCACCGAGCGAACCCAGGGATGGGGGCATTTCTTCCAACACAGGGTTTAACCCTTAATAGCAATCCCTGTGTTACAGAACTACATAGCCAACATAGGTTGAGATATCTTTGTGCTAGACTAGGGTTGATACATCTCATACGAGTTTTTCTACTAGTAAGGGTTGACAAAAGAGCTTCCTATCAAAAAGGGTTAACTCAAAATTGTCTTTACCCGTGGCACGATACTGATACCCTTTCAAATAGGGTTATAGTTTGGGCACCAATCTATTCAGAAAGGGGCATATCAGTTAGATGATTACCTCCCATAGTTTTATTTTTAGTCTTCAGAGTAGAACTAAGTTCAGCACTACAGAAATCAGGACTGTTAGACACAGTCACACAGTTCAGTATAAAACTTAGAATAGTTCCACAGAATCAATACTATCAGATACAGTCACCCAGTTAATAGTAATACAATATGAGTAAACTCCTATATCAATAAATCAGAAATTCAGAACGTAGTATCCAGTGTTATCACGACCTAAGTTACACTTTACATATTCATGCATGTACTTTCATTTAGTTATACTCATGTTATTCAGTAATTATTGTTCATGCATATGAACCGATGCATCTCAGCCTACCTCACTTAGCATACCAGTACATTCAATGTACTGATGCATACCTTTCTTTTACGCTATGATATCTTATATCATAGGTTCAGACTTAAGGGCTCCCGATCATACTTAGCAGCCCGATCCATCAGCAGCAAGGACATGATTATTACTTTAGTATCTTAGTTTATCATTTTTCAGTAGTCGGGGTTAGTTAGGGGTTTGTCCCATTAATTCCTTATTCAGATAATTAAGGATTATCATACTGGAGTATTTCAGATAGATGTATCAGCACTCAATTTTTAGTACTTAGTATTTGTTTATAGTTTTGAACCTTATGGAAAGTTTCTGCTTAATTTTTGCATAATATAGTATTATTATTCAGTCATTACAGCAGTTACAAGTCATGGGTTAGCTTGTGGTCCCTCGAGATTATAAGCACCGTGTAGAGTCTGGTGTACAGACTCGAGGCGTTATAAGATTGCTGAAGGATAGCTATACGCTGCCACACTCTGTGCAATTTTTTCCTACAACATAATTATTGCGCAGGTTCAAATGGTACAATATTGAACACCTGGTTTAATTGAATTACAACAAAAATCCTTACACTTCTATATAATTAAAAGAAATGAATTCTAAGAAATAGTTTTTGCATTTGATTTTATTAGAAGGCAGCAAAATCTCTCTTGCTCAATATCTCAAAATTCTTTGGTTCTTCAATTAGTATTAATTGAGTCTTGTTCCAAAACTAATTTAATCCAATTTTTATAAGTAGACTTATAGTTTTGTTTGGTTGACTAGAGTTAGTCCATCAAGAGAAGGTCATCTAGGATAGTTGTAATTTAGTTATTACAAGTTGTAGGACTTAGGGTTAAATACTGTAATCAGAGATGTTTTGATGATAGTGGAGCTTGGAAAAACCTATGAGAATAAGTCATCATTTTTATTTCTTGAGAGAAGGTTTTTACGTAAAAATCTTTGGTGTTGATTTATTTTGTGTATTTTACATTTTGTTATAGTTTTATTATAAATAGTTGTTATATAGGGACCTGGTCCCTTAGTGGTGGTAAACTCTAACGATTCAAAAATTGGTATCAGGGTGATCCACTCTACAAGGTTAACACCTAGAGTTGATGCTTGAGGATGGTAGCACCACTAAATTTAGAGGAAGTATAGCCAACCACCAGGCTACCTCAATTTAATGATCAATACTTGGATTGGTGTAAGACAAGAATGTATGATTTTATAATGCTGCAGATAGTGAGCTATGAGATATATAATATTTGATGGGCCTCAGTCTCTTGTAAGGGAAGTTAAGAAAAGATAAATTACTAGGTTGGTTGTTGAAACTCAAAGAAATACAAAGAGGAGGATCACAAAATGATTGAAAAGAATTTAAAGGCTTAAAAACTTTTGGCCTGTGGAATAGGACCTAATTAGAACAATCGTATTTCATCTTGTGAGGGCATAAAGAAGATTTGGGACTATTTAACGACTGTACATAAGGAACCAGTTAGGTAAAGGAATACTAGGTAGATATACTTACTACCCAATATGAAGCCTTCACTATGAAGGTAAATTAAACCATTCAGGAAATGCCCAGGAGATTCACCTTCATCATTAATGAATTAAATCATTTTGGTAAAGTTATTCCACCTACAAAATGAGTGATACAGATATTGCATGTTTTTCTTAAGTCATGGGAAAGTATGGTTAATGCCATTTCTAAAGCTAGATATCTCAAAATTCTTACAATGGATTAGTTAATTGGAAACCTAAAGGACGATGAACTGAAGAAGCAGAGGACCAAGAGAAGAAAGAGCCTGGAAAAGAAAATCCTTGGCTCTAAAAGCTTCAAAATCTAATTCTAGTGAGGAAGATGAAGATGTTTCCTACCTGTCTTAAGAATTTAGTAAGTCTATGAAGAGGAGTGGAAAATTTCAAAATAAGGTAGTAGAAGCAAGCCAATCGGTGCAAATGAGCTATGTCACAAATATGGCTAACCAGGACAATTCACCAAGAACTGTCCTTTGCACAAGATAGATCATTAAGAGTATTTAAAGTCAGGAGGAGATAAGTCAAATAAGAAGGACTGGGTCAATAACAAGTTCAGAACGAAAATTGCAGCGAACTATGTATTGAAGCAAACATTATTTGCTTGGGGAGACTCATTCAGTGAATTAGATAAGTTAGAAAAATCAGAAGATTCCTCAATGTTGGACGTAAAAGTTGGTGGAATTACATAAAATTATCATTTTTCTCTCATGGACAGATCAGATGATGAAGAAAAGATGAGGTAACTCCTTTTAAAATTAAGCAGAATCTGAATGAATACACTGCTAAGAAGTTAAGAAAACTTAAAAATGTCTTGATTAATTCTCATTGTGAGCTTAGTGTTAAGAAGTATTTTCTTGAAGAAAAGGTAGATAAACCAAAATATGTAAAAGTATGTATATGGATGATTTAAACTCAGTTCTATGTGAACTAAAATTCTTTTTTGATCGGTGCACAGTAACTTGTTTGAAAATGAGAAATGTCATTCTAAGGGTTAAAAGATGCAAAAATATGTATGTGGCTAATTTAGACTCAGTTCCTGGATATGAACTGCCTTATTTGATTACTCGAAGTGAGAATGCAGATCTTTGGCACAGAAGATTGGGTCATGTAAGTTCTATTTGGTTCGAAATCGAGAGGGCGTTATGCGGAATCTTAAAGTAGCAATCCATCATGGTGATAATTCAGAAGACATATAAAATAATACTAAAAACTTAATATTATTATGTAATTTTGCCAATTGACCTACATATAAAACCTAATAATAAACTAATGAGAGAGAAAATCCCCCTATAAACAAAACTCTTAAGATACTACATTGTAGATGCTATTCTGTTGTGGTATGAGAAGGGGGTCTTCTATTTACAGAGTTTCAAAACCTTTCTCCAAAAAAGAGGTTAGCCAAATATGAAATTTTTTTATATTTTTCTTTCAAGAAATTAAAATTTATTATGGTCTTACTTATTTTTCGAGAAAAATAAAACTTAAATTTGATAAGAAAATAAGGGAAAAAACCCTAACAAATCTCCCCTTTTTGGCTTGATTTTCTTCACTTGATCCGCCTTCTACACATCACATGTATGAACTTCATTCTTGATATAATATTCTTAACCGTTGCTTTCCATGGTTGAAAATAAGATTTAAAATATTATGGTTAAATATGGGTTAAAAGTTAATATTTTTTTTTTAAAGATGGAGCAGCAGGAATATTGAAAATATGATTGAAATTTGTTCTCCACATGTAGTTGGAAAAAAATTCTCTTTATCATAAATTGATTACAAATTGATTTGAAATGCCTTGGACTTTTCTTCAACCTCGTTTTACCAAACCACTGGAACTTTGAACCATAGGCTCCGATACCACTTGTTGGGTTTGAAATTGATAGGGTGTCATGCGGAAGCTTAAAGTTACAAACCATCATGGTGATAATTCAGAAGACATATAAAATAATACTAAAAGACTTAATATAATTATATAATTTGGCCAATTTACCTACATATAAAACCTAATAATAAAAAACTTTGAAACTAAAAAGAGGGAAAATCTCCCTCTAAATAAAACTCTTAAAATACTACATTGTAGATGCTATAGTGTTGTGGTATGAGAAGGGGGTCTTCTATTTATAGAGTTCCTAAACCTTTCCTCCCAGAAAGAGGTTAGCCAAGTATGAAAAAATTAATATTTTCTCTCAAGAAATTAAAAGTAATTATCGCATTACTTATTTTCCTTCTAAGAAAAATAAAACTTAAATTTGGTATGAAAATCAGGGCAAAAACACTAACAAGTTCTTTTCTCTTTTACAAGCTGCTCTCAAAGGAATTTGTTTGGGGTATTCCAAAGCTGTAGTTTTTCAGATATCAGGAGTTTTGATGCCTGTGTCAAACAAAAAAAACTAAGTCCTTATTCAAATAATAGAGAAGGTAAGTACCTCAAGACCCCTTGAATTGTTGTACATGAATTTAAGTGAACCTATCAAGGTACAAAGTACATGAGAGAAGAAATATGCTTTTCTTTTTTCATTTTAGATGACTACTCTATATTCACTTGGGACATGACCCTAAGAATTAAGGTCAAAACTTATAATGTTTTGGTGATTTTTTCCAAAAAAAATCAATTAAAAGTGAATAACAGATACCCTTACTTGCCCTTTACTTTTGCAAACATGGGGCTTGAACTTTACTTTAGCCCTCGTGGGGCTTGTCATTTACTTTAGCCCTCGTGGGGCTTGTTATTTACTTACTTTTTATTTACTTTATTCCTCGTGGAGTGTGCATTTTACTTTAGCCCTTGTGGTGCTTATCATTTACATTAGCCATAGTGGGGCTTGTTCTTTGTCTTGACCTGAGCAGAGGCCCTTGCCGTAATGAGCATCCCAAACCATGGTAGCCCAAGAGCCCTTCCCTAACTGGCAATCATATACACCATTCATATACTATAAGGAAATGCAGAAAAAACATAGCAAGACGAAAAATGGTCATTCTCTTACTTTAACTGAAAATTACGAATATAAGAAAACACATGACACCAGTCTGCGAAATCTCTAACAATACAAAAACAACATAATACCCTCCTAGACTCAAAAAAGTTATTAAAATGAATTGGGAACCTGACGCATTTAGCACAACGTCGCGTCGGTCCCTACTAATGTGATTCCTAGTGAGACACATTGATATCGCATTGGCCAACAATTTTGATTATCCAAACATGTCTCAAACGTCGTTGAAAAAATTCAAAACTTCCGTAAGACACCCCTTTACACCCGTGAATATGAATCAACTCAAAAATCTGCCTCTCGGCGTCATAATGATTGATTTAAAAATCATTGAAGGTTAGGAGCTTAAAATATGACTAAGTCCTTTTTAACACTTAGAAAACTTTTAGGTTGTAAGCTCTTTAAGAATACTATTGTAAGCTCTTTAAGCATGCTATTAAGGGTAGCACTAAGTTGAGAATGCTATGGGGTATTACAATTTACCTATATATATATGATGTCAAAATAGGGGCAAGAGGTATGAAATATGATAGTTTTAAAACTTTAGTCTAGAATTGTGTTGCTCGTTCAAATCTAAAGACACCCAAAGGCAATATGGGTCAATCTCCTCCTCTCGAAAGGGCCCAGTCTATGTTAGCCACATGTACCAGAGATTGGCTAAATACACCAAGGCAATTTCCATCCAAAAATATATTATGTAACATAAACATGGAGGTCATATAGACCCTCCATTGTTGGCAGATGTGGTTTCAAGTTTGGTCCCCCCGGGACTAAACTTTCTCGATGAAATACACAAATTTTTTTAGGCTCAAATTAAAAAAAATTTCACTTACCATTTACCAATAACCATAGAGTCTTTCATTAAGGCATTTCTGAATTAGTATCATCATACCAACAGACTTGCAAGCTATTCCAATTATGCCATACCATAACCATTTGACCAATTAGAATCCAAATTTCAGTTTGAAAATTCAAAACTATAACTCCCAAGTGCGTTCCAAAACCTCTTTTTGTTTTCACCAATTGATGTAATGCAATATATTAAAACATGAGTTAAACTTTGTAGAATTCTTGTTTAAAGACAAGTTAAATGAGTGGATTGAGGTTCATGTCAATAACATGATTCAAAATCTATTAACATTCTAAAACTGTAGTTTGTCAATTTCCATCATTACCAAAAGACGCCGATTTAGTCCATAATCCATCATTTAACGCATGAACTAAACAATTAAAAATAAGGAAAAATAATGCAAGTGTTAAACACCCAAAAACCCTCAAATCTAGTTTAATCAAACATTCAAAAACAAGATAATATCAAGTAAATTGAACCTATACTGCAATAACTAAAATAGGGAGTATCCAACATGCCTTTTGATAGAAGGAATTTGGGAAGAACTTGAATTTGAATCCTTGAAATATAAAATTATTCAAGCAAACCCTTATTTGGTGTTCTAGAGAATTTTGAAGGAGAGTAATCATGTATTTGTGTTATAGGGTGAGGAAAAAAAGTTAGTATTTATTATAGGATGACTTAGGACATAAATGACTAGTTTGCCCTTGAATGACTAAAGAGAAATGTATGTTTTTGCGTCTGTAGAAACATAGGTATTCCATACCTTTAGCGCAGAGTTTACAGGGCGTGCCACACTTTTATTACATAGCACACTGGGTGTTCCACGCCCCTTATCACAGACCTTTCTGGTTCGCTCACGAAAATGCTCATAACTTTTCGCTTGGATATCTGAATAAGGAAAAATTGGATGCATTGGAAAGATGACTTAATTAGATTTCACTTGGTGGATCTAGAGCTCAAAAATTAAATATATTCAAGAATTAATACACCTATAAAGTTTACCTTTGTAGGATCAAATACCAAATTCAGTTGATAATCAAAGTTCTCAACTCAACTTTTCTCTAACTGTTTTCTATGAATATTTTTCACATCGACAACAGTTTATACACTAGGTAAATAAACATGAAACTTATATTTATATAAATATCATTGGTTTCAGGTTTATATACATAGGAATGGCGGTTCATAGTCTAGTTTGATAATGTAGGATGTTACATGGTCATACCAACGAGAAGAAATTTAAAAGTTACTATTTGATGTTATTAAATTTTTATTGCATTAGGTTATTTTTCCATGTAGGATATGGATAAAAATGATGAAGATTCAAAAAATGGGATGTTGGAGAAAGATATAAAGAAGTTAGTATGCAATAATGAAGTTGTTAGAGTACTTAATAAGGCCTTGCTATATGCAGTCGACTATTGAATTTCTTCCTGTAGCATGATATTAGTGAACAAGTATGTACTTTCTAGCTATGAATTTAATATGGGAATATCATTGAGCTCTATCAGGTACTTCCTAATCTATTTTATACTTTTGCGTTTATCTAGGTGTAGAGGTAGGATAAAGACGAATAACCATTAACCCTTTGTTCAGAATTTTGTTTCAGTGGTGGTGGTTTCTAGCTTGAGACTTTCTGGGATAATTTCTACTGAATCACTCACTTGGAGGCAAGTCTGGTTGCTTGTTAATGTTATATTTGTTGGGATTCTTAAACAAGTATGTTCAGGCAAAATATAATCCCCTTTCATTTTTGCCGTACCATGAATTTTCTTATTTTAATGTGCCTATTATTTTATTTACTATAGGTTGCAGAAGTAATGCATTGAACCCTATAACTATATTGAAGAAAAAGTTTTATTCCAGTAAATAAGCAGTTCATAAATACAATAGATTGTGTACCAAGTTAGGAAACAAATAAAACTGATTGCCTACAAATCTGCCTCTTGATTCCTACAGATCGACTATCTAAATATGGCTAGGTATATTACTAGGAATAAAGTATTTATACATTCTATAACAAAACCCGTTGTTGTTGGAAGTGCATCTATGATGCACAGTTCGCTAAGATATTTTTTTTGTGTGATCGAGTTTTGCTGGGCCTTTATGCAAAACTGTATTTATTGAGAATAATAGATTTTTGGTTCAAACCTTTGCGCATGTGTTAGTTTGACTACTTCAAATTTTAAGGCCAATCTAAGTTTTCAAATGATTTTTATTTTTCCTGCGATATTGTTAATAGCATAGTTTTATCTAATTTAAGGTTTACGTGACAATTATGTGATTCAAAATAAAAGAAATTTTTGATCTATTTGAGTAAATCGAAACAGAATGGATTTGTAAATTCTTAGGAACAAGCTCTATAATTAAAGACATCTATCTTTAGGGTTGATTTTGCCTCATTATTACTTGTTGACCTTGTCTTTTGCTGAGTAAGAAACTACGACTCTAGATTTCTTTCAGTAAAAGTTGTTCGATTCTACTTTCTAGAATATTTTAAAAAGATTTGTTTTAGTAAAATAAGTCATCTGTGTCAAAGTGATGAATTTGTTTTCTTTAGAAATTTTTTAACTAGGTAAGTGTTCCCTTTTTTTTCAAGATATCAAACAATCGAAGAAACTAATATTGGATCCTTTTAGAGGAATTCATCTTGTTTGTTGAAATTAAAAGTTGATAGGCTATCATTATCACATGCATCTTGGAACTTGACTTATAGTTAATAACCTTTACGATAAAATGTCTTCTTTTTCTTTAACCTTAGTCTTTCACATATCAATATTGAGAAACTCTTTCTCTCCATCTAGCTAAGTTTACTTTTAGATGAAAGAAAAGAAGCTCAAGATAGGTCAGGATCCATGAACACTCAAAATTTGATTACACTACATGTCAAAAGCAGAAAAGGGTACAAAAATATTTAAGTTCAAAAAAAAAAAGGTATTTCAATTTAAGTTCAGCTATTTATATTCATTCTGCTTCACCATTGACATCATTAATTTCTATCTTTGACATTTTATATCCATATTTTGCAGCAGCCTTAAAGGTTTTTTTTAGCATACCAGCTAAATTAGTGTTTGCTAGTGAACACCAAAATTCTATGACTTGGCTGAATTTTGTCTTACATTCCACAATCTAAAGTACGTCAATGTTGTTGTGTCAATATCCTGAAAAATTTTACTATTGTGATCATTGCTATTGGTGAGATGTATTTATTATGCAAAATCCACGATAACAGATTTTGGACAACTTTTGTTCTGATGTTATGATTGTTGCTTAAATAGAATTTTTATTTGATGTTTTCTATTGGTAATATTTATATGTTCATTTGTTTAGAAATTAGAAAAATAAGTATTAGTTCTGTTGTTTCCACTTACACTGGTAGCACCAAAACTATTATCATGGTATATCCTTTGTGTTTAAGAGAGCGCAAGATAACATGCATCAAAATGTTTGCGGTTGACAAATAACAATTATCACACGTACTCTTCCTCTCCCTAAAAGACAATATCCAAATTTTGCCCAAGTACATTTTGCTCCCTTCATTCCTAAATACCTGTCATATGTTTATTTTGCACACCTCTTAAGAAACATATTAACTAGAAGATAATTTTACTAAATTACCTTTATTTATTACTAACTTTACTTAATTCTTCTTTATTATGCACCATATTAGTATCTTTCCATATTTATGAATAAGGGTAATAGTGGAAACCAACAACTAATTATTTCTTAGTTTTTTGAAATAAAAAGTATTACAAAATATTTATTTATAATAAGGTTGACAAGTATTTAGGGATGGAGGGAGTAATAAATATATTTAGGGAATGTTTGAAAAGTTACGTGGTAATTGAATTTAAATGTAATTGAGCGTAACTATATTGTTTAACTTGTTTGACCAAATAATTACTTCGTTGGTAGGTAATTGAGGGTAATTGAGAGGGGATAGTAACACTCCTCAAACCTCAAGGTAATTACAAGATCATTTTAATTTATTTTTTTATTTTATTATAATTTATTTTCTTTGAACTTTTTAAATTCATTCTTAATTTTTTAAATTATTTTTATTTTAAATATATTTTTCTTTTATTTCCTTTCATCTCTTTCTCAACCTTCTTGTTATTCCATATAATTGCTCATATTTACGCTTATTTCTTTTTTTATTTTATTTTTTTCACATAACTATGATATTATAGTAGTTATTTAAAAGCACAACTCATAATATTTGAAAGAATGGGTCTTTAGCACACAGTAATATTAGTATATAAGAATATTTTGTTACTTTTTTTTTTTAATTTTTATTTAAGTTATATTTTTTAATTTAGTTTATTTATTTTGGTACTATTGACTTATTAGTTCCTATTGCATGTTGTTCACTTTTCAGTTAATATTGACACAATTAGTTTATGTTTATAAATATTAGAAATCTTTTTGCCAAATATCTCGTGTATGATATTGTTACAAAAATGTGTTGTTTTATTATTTTTGAGAAAATGCTCTTTTACCACCTTGAACTATACGCGAAAAGGCTAAGACACATCCGAATTTTAGGAGGGTCCTATTATCCCCTGGACTAATTAAAATCGTATTTTTGACAACCTTATTGCCTACGTGGACACTTCAGTGTGTTGTGCCACGTAGGCACTAAGGTTATCAAAATACGATATTAATTAGTCCATGGGGGTAATAGGACCCTTCTAAAGTTGGGTGTGTCTCAACCTTTTCATGCATAGTTCAAGGTGGTAATAAAGTATTTTCTCATTATTTTTAAACTAATTTTAAATATTATTAATTTGACACACACATACATATCTTACAATATTAGTTACAAACATATGATTATTAACTTGTATACTTTAAAAAAATGTATCTTAAATATCTAATTTGATATCTTTTAATGAAACACGATTTTCAAATATTAAATATCTAATAACTTTATTTGATTATCAAATTTTATTTTTAAAATAACTTGGATACACTAATTTCAATTACTAGATAGATTTTCAAACAAATCCTTAACAAACAAACATTCTTTTTCTTCTAGATTTATTTAAAAGTTAATAATTATTAATAATTTTTTGCACATACTAAATGAGATAACGCTGCTCTTATGAACCGATGCGAAAAGTTCTAAATCACTTAATCAGTGATCACCTAAATACAATAACATTGCATTTAAGAAGTGACGTAAAAATTCTAATCACATATTAAGTGCTAATCTTCAATAAAAGATTACTTACTGATGTATTTGTGGTTAGATCTTAAAGGTCATCGCTCATTAAAAAAATCTTGAATTAGTGTTCAAACTGGTTTTTACAACTTTTTATTAAATTGAAGAATTTATTTTTTACTTTTTGACCGCTCATTGTACTTTTGTCCAGATGCATGAATAAATAACACAAAGAGAGTCAAAAATTAATATAGATTCACATAAATGGAAATTTGATAATATGAAATAATATTTTTTAAAAAGTATATTTTTATTAATTGGGGTTGGTAAGTGTATTCACCTCCTTTTTTTCTCACCTGGATTACAAAAATTCATCTTTTATCAAATAGAGTAGAAAAGTTTTTGAACTTATCTGTTTGAAAAAGACTTTTTTCTTACTAGTTGCTCTCTATCCATACACACAGAAGAGAAAGAGAATGAGAAGAGAGAGATGAAAGGAGTAAAAATCAAGAATTCTAGGTTGGTATCAGATACAGAGACTGAGAATGGTGTCAATTCTGAAAATGATGTGGTTGTTAAAGAGGATCTTGTCGTTGATGAGAAACCTAAACCCGTTGAAGGTTTTATTAAATTGAGACCTTGAGAAGAAAGAGAACTCAAAAGGTTTTTAGTTTCATTGATTTGATCTCACCTGAAGCATTTTTCTTCACTCTTGTTTTGATTTTTCTTTAACTATTATGTGATGATTTTACTTGAGTTGATGGTCTATATAAAAAAACCTGTCTACCCTGTAATGGTAGAGTAAGGTTCGTACACTCTAACCACCCAAGACCGCACTTGTGGGAAACTTCAATTGTTGTGTTTTTTTTTTGTGGATTTGCGGATACATTGTAAACTAAAGGGAAAAGTTTTGTAGCTAATCAAATAATAAGTTTCATAAAGTTGTTTACTTTGCTTCTGATTTCCACTCTTTTTTAACTTGTGAAACATAATGAAACCCCACAAATTAATGGACAAAATTTATGTTTTTTTAACAGGCAAGGCTGGCCAAAGACTGCAAACACAGGAATGATGTAGAGAACCTAATGACATGCTTGGATCTTATTGATGAATTTAGAGAGAAGTGTTTCTTTTACTACCACTTTATTAGTCCATTACACTTTTACTTTGAGTACATTACTAGTTAGCAGACTTGATTTAATAGTAGGACAGGATGTTGATTTCTTTGGCCATTTTTTCTTATTTGTTGTCCTTCATTTTGACTTTTGATGATTGTTGTCAAGAAAATCGTTGTTCTATCTTTTGATGATGACTAAGAAACCTGCTCAAGGACCAGGTCCATTTTATATATTTGTTGAAGATTGCTGAAGGATAGTTGTACACTGTTACGCTCTGCACAATTTTCTGCTGTAACATAATTATAGTGCAGGTACAAATTGTACAATATTGGACACCTGGTCTAATCGAATTACAACAAAAATCCTTACACTTCTATATAATCAAAAGGAATCAATTCAGAGAAATAGTTATTGCATATGATTTTATGAAAAGGTAGCAGAAGCTCTATTGCTTAATATCTCAAAATTCTATGGTTCTTCAATTAGCATTAACTTGAGTCTTGTTCTAAAACTAATTTACTCCAGTTCTTGTGAGTAAACTTACAGTTTTGTTTTCAACTTATTTTGCTTAGGTAGAGTTGCCTAAGAATGGTTGACTAGAGTTAGTCGATCGAGAGAAGGTCAAGACAAAGTTGTCGTGGATAGTTGTAATAGAGTTATCACAAGCCGTAGGAATTAGAGTTAAATACTGTAATTAGAGTTGCTTTGATTATTGCCGAGTTTTGAAAAACCTATGAGGATAGATCACCATTTTTCTTACTTGAGCAAGGAAGTTTTTACGTAAAAATCTATGGTGTTGATTTATTTTGCGTATTTTATGCTTTGTAATAGTTTTTTTACAAATAGTTGTTAAAGAGGGACCTGGTCCCTTAGTGGTGGTAAACTTTTACGCTTCAAAAATTGGTATCAGAGTGGTGCACTCTAAAAGGTTAACACCTAGAGTGGATCCTTCATGATGGTAGCAGCACCAAATTTGGAGAAAGTATAGCCAACCACTAGGCTATATCAATTTAATGATCAATACTTGGATTTGTGTAAGACAAAAATGCATGATTTTATAATGCTGGAGATAGTGAGCTATGGGATATAATTTTTGATGGCCCTCAGTGTCCTGTGAGGGAAGTAAGGACGGATAAATTTCTATGTTGGTTGCTGAAACTCAAAGGGAAGACAATGAGGAGGATCACAAAAGGATTGAAAATAATTTAAAGGCTATGAAACTTTCTGGTTAGTACAATCGTATTTCATCTTGTGAGAGAATAAAGGAGATTTGGTACTACCTAACAACTGATCATAAGGAAACAGTTATGTCAAGGAATCCAAGGTGGATATACTTACTACCCAATATGAAGCCTTCACAGTGAAGGTAAGTTAAACCATTCAGGAAATGCCCATGAGATTCACCTTCATCACTAATGAACTACATTGTTTTGGTGAAGTTATTCAACCTACAAAATGAGTGATGAAGGTATTGCATGTTTTTTCTTAAGTCATGGGAGAGTAAGGTTAATTATATTTCTAAAGCTAGATATCTCAAAATTCTTACAATGTATTAGTTAATTGGAAAACTAAAGAACTATGAACTAAAGAAGTAGAGGACCAAGAGAAGAAAGAAATAATGCCCCAAAAATTTGTCTCGAGATGTCACATTGTGCTTAGGACCACAAGTGATCCGAAGCTAACCCTTCTATTGACATACTATTAAGAAACTGAATAAACATGTATAAATGACTGAGTTTACTGTGCGAAAACATAGAAAAATACAGAAATCTATAAAACAACATACTGATACAACTTTTACATTCTAATAAAGTCTGAAAAGAGGGACTGAAATTACAAGACTTACTCGAACTGACATCTGTGAAGCCTCTACTATATTGACTATAAATAGTTTGGAAGCTACTGCAACTATCGCTAATCAATAAATATGAATAAGAAAATAAATAACATAAATAAATCTAACAAAAGTCCCCAAAGTAGGAGGAATCATCATCTTGCTGGTTGGAATCTGCAACTATTTGAGTTTGAATGTGCATACTAAATCTTATACCTATATTATGAGACAATGTTGCACATAGACGTATACGTTGATTAGTACTTTAGGAATGTACTGAGCATATGGGGTGAAAGCATAAATAAAATAATATCTCAATATCATCATTTATTAAATAATACATGCTAAATGTAAACGACTCACATAGCTTGAGTAATCTGAAATCTAAAGCTCATAAATCATGAATAGTAAAGCATGTAGTATAAATCTAGTGAGTCATTACACGTTGTTCTAAAATCTGTATTCTCTTCTTGTTCTCAAATCTTGTAACCTAAATGAAATATGAAAACTCATTCTGCATAGAAAATGCTTTATCTCAATACTTTAAATCAGTAAACTGTTTCAAGAGTAGGAGACATCTTTTTGAAGTTTCTTCTAACTAGCATAAACCATGAGAGCTGTCATGGAGTCCAACGTCTTACCCACGTTGGGAAGAGCTATTATACCCTTACCATCGGAATAGAACCTCAACTTAAGTGATCACTATCCTAGTCATCCACATCAAAGTGGGAATAATCTTAATCCTACGGTATCACGTAGTTCTGGGGCATGAGACCTTTGAATCATACCCAACTCGGTGCTAAATACTACTCCCATACTTATTGCTCAGAACTTTTAGGAAATCCACCTTAAAATAATATAAGGGTTTACAGTAAAAACTAATTACGCATCTTTTTGCTTTTAATCATAAACTGTATAAACAATGTGGATTCCTATCTTACCTTAGATTTAAAGAATCAATCTTTGCTTTAGAAAGCACTTATCAAAACTTGTCAATAACACATTGAGATCATAGTCTCCTTATAAACTCATTACTTGTACTTAGAATTCAAAATATAAAGCTTCAAATGCATCAAAATCATATTTAAACTTCATGTTCAAGAATCATCTTAAAAGAATTCAACAATATCATAATAAAATGTCTCAAAATCCATGCTCAATAACTTAATTATTCGTAATTCATCATAAAATTTGAAAATTTCAGCAATAAGCATAATAAAATCAACATACTCATGTAATTCATCTTCTAAAACATTGAAAAATCTCAAAATCTCATGCATAGCAATATTGGGTATATACCCCAACTTTAATTTCATAGGAAAACATGTAAAATCATATACTTTGTAAATAAAAGTAAGTTTTGGACACAAGGACAAAATGATTGTCCTAGTTGAAAGCCCCACATATCTTAATTGATGATCTTTGATGAATTGAATGTAAAAGCTTGAATCTTGGTATTGATGAATTGATGATGAATTCTTCGAGCTTTTGTATTAGGAAACCTTAATCTTAAGTTATCTTGGAGAATTGATGGAGAAACTTTGTGTTTCTTGGAGAGAAAGTATGATCCTTAAGGTTTTGTTTCTTAAGATGACAAGGTGAATAATGAGGTATCTTTGCTTCTTTGGGAGTGAAATTATGTGTTTTGGATGGATTTGAGTAAGGGGAATTGACTAAAGTGACCCTAGGACCTCTCGGAATTGAATTATCATGTATAATAACCTTGAATCCGTGTCATTTTATCATTTCGAGACAAATTCGATGCGACACGCCAAGATAGCGTCAGCTTACTGCCACACACGAAAAATGGCACAACTTTTTACTCGATTGTCAGATTTTTGCGAAATTGGTATCGCTGGGAAGGTAGTTCAATTATGTATAATTTGGTGGGTATTTTAGCTAAATATTCCATGTATATAAAAATTATACACATTTAATGTAGACTCGTAGAATCGAATATCAAATTTTGAACAAATCAAATGATCTTAATTCAACTTTGTTCTAAGTCATTGCTATGAATATTTTTCACCTCTAAAACTATTCATAGACTATGATAATGAGCATAAAACTTGTATTAACAAGGAAGTCATTTTGATTAGAGCTTAGACGCGTAGGAACAACGGTTAGAATTCTAGTACTAAAATACAGGGTATTACATTATCTCCCCCTTGGGAACATTCGTCCCCGAATATGGCTAATTAAGCTGAAAACACTGAGGAATTTTGAGGCTATACACTATCATGCACAACTGAAATAAACTGAATCACTGAATCTTGAACTTAATGAGCTACTTAACTGATTTGTGAGTGCATGAATTCTCATTAAAATATCTATATTGATAAGATAGAAATGAGAGTGTCAACTTATTAGTAACCATTACTTTACACTGGATCTGATCTCATGAGAAAAGATGAGAGGTTTATAACATGAAAACTCGGGGTATTACAACATCCCCTTCTCGAGATTGTTCATCCCCGAATGATACTGATTTGGTTTAAATACTAGGAAAAGATTGAGATGATTCATAGGATTCTCTCGAACTGTATCATTACTTAATATCTAAAACTGAAACTAATGCGTGAATTGAGATAAATTCACAATTTACATGGATGAAAACACATTACCTCTTGGAATGAACATACACATGAGACTACGGATAGTAAGACTAGGTGGAAAGTTGGGAATCTATAGGAGCTTATCTGATTGATTGATAAACAGGATTGCAGGCTATATGGACTGGATCATACTGAATGCTCATGCTCAAATGGTGTATTTCTTCAACAATCTTTGATGAAATTCTAATAATATTAGGGAGCGAAGAATTCTGGGCATGATCTGAACAAGAAATATGACTAAGGAATCACAACATAGATACAACTTTATTGCTTGGAATATAGACATATAGATCATAAGTCAGGATAGAAGTATTAGGCCTCAATCAATGTAACTCCTTACTTTCAAACTTAGCAACTCTTTTAGAATACTCCCTCATTACACTATTCCCATTAAATACCATACTCACTTAATTGAACTTCTAATTCTCACATTGGAATTGATAAGCCTTTCTACTAAGGTCTAAACTAAACTAGTACCTCTCATCATGGTCAAGTCTAACTCAAAATCATGGGGTACAAAATATAACACCATAACTGAACTAGACTACTGACGCAATATGCAACACATCGCGTTGCCCCCTAAAAACGCGATATACGACACGTCGCGACCATATCGCATTGCCTTACTATTTTTACCATCAAACGTCGCCGAAAAACTGAAACTTACACAATATGTGCTATTGACAATACCGATCATGAATTCACTCAAGGATTTACATTCTACGATTGGGATAATTGGAAACTAACGTGCACCATATTCATCCACTTATACACCAACATTACATTTAAGACTATTGTTATAACCAAATATGAACATCTAAACAAAAACCTATAATAGTATACTCCCCGTATTCTCTAACCCTCTATCACAATAACTTCTACGCAGTACCATATGAACATACACACTAAATTTTCTACTAACCACAACATGTATCAAAGGTTTGACCTCAATCTTACTTCACACTTATGGCCTTAGCTAAACCAAGAATATAACGATATTTCCTCAACAAGAAACACTTCTCTCTCCCATCAACATAATACTCATCACCACTATTATTATACAAGGAAAGGTCACTAAAAGGTTAAAGCATAAGGACCTAAAACTTGGAAGGATATCTTTGACACTTAAATGAGGCCTGAGAAATAGAATATCAACATCATGAATTCACCAAGAGATATAACTTGAGGACATACATGATATAAACTGGATTGCACTAGGATCATGAGCTTCTGAAAACTAACCACACTTTGAAACATGAGTTCACACTTATCATGAGCTATTCAACATAAGACTTGAATTTATAGATTTATGAGGGATAACTCGAATCACAGAATGAAGTTATTACTTATTTGTTAGAAAATAAGAATGGACTTGAGCATGCATGATGTGTTTAAGCATTGACATGTGGCATGGATCTATCACGCAAGACATGGATTTGGTGTTGTAATAACTGAAATCCAAGGAATAAGAAGGGATCACTATCTCATCATAACTCTTATTGACTGTATCACAATCTAATTCTCAAAACTTGATTTGGTTCTTCACTCTACCACCTCCTCCTTAGGTCAAAGCTGATATTCTAAGCTTATGGTCTACTCCATATCCTCGAGACTAAGCCATAATTTCATAATTCTAATGTATATACATAAATGCTAAACTCACAAAATAAACTATATTTCAAACTTACTGACTTCATTCTTGAATAACCCTTTCATATACCATCCTCAACTTTCTAGCTTTAATAATCATCATCAAAGACTTACACCTTCATTTGCTAACATACCTACATCTCCAAACACATAATCAGAGCCTACCAAGATCATACTTTTATACTTATATTTCTAAGCCATGAGAATCAAGATTACATCAAAAGGATCAACATTATCAATCATACTGCTTAACTTAGCTACTAAGAACACCATATACTATATCACTAGCCTTCTTCCACTTAGAAACTTAATGGTACTACTAACCACTCACAAAACTTAGTAAAATTCAAAATAATGAAGACCTATATCACCTTGAGAACACCTCTAAATCATTTTTAATTACGAATACATAAACTTACACTCTTGCATGCACTATTCAAGCCTACTAGATCACCTCTATATAACTAGCATCAACAAATGAACAATCATTATTCTCAACTTTATGATCATCCACTATTCAAACTTAATGTCTAATGCTAAACATAATTTACAATCCAATCTCACGCATCATTTTCACTTGGAAGCTATAAACAAGACATCAAGAAACACTAGTCCACTAGAACCCATAATAACAATAATTGATCATAATCCTAAGACATATCTTACTAAAATCTAATAACACATTCTCCTTCTAAACATTTCACTAATCACCCATCTATACACCTAAACTTCTTTCATAGCTCTATAAGTTTCAACTAAACTCCATTTTTACAACATCAGGGAAGCCTAATTAACAACACTAAACCACCAAGTACTTTCATCAATAACCTATACTTTTCTAGCACAACAAATATCATCAATAACTCTTTTCATACTTCAAGCAAACAATAATTCTCCTTAACTAATAACTCCTTCTCTACCTTCCTCTAAACTAACATACAAGGACATGTCACTTCATTACTAACTCAATCACATGCAAAAATTCAGCTATATATATTTAATAAATTGCTCTTACCACCCTTCTTGTCACTACACTTCTAAACCCACACTTCCAACTATAATAAGGTTCAATCTACTTATGAATCATAACACTCTAGGTTTCAATATCTCATGAATACAAACTTTATTCAGCAATTTATACTCACAGTATCTCCTCTAATGAGTTCTATCCATATTAAAAGACTAATAAGGAATCTAAATATATATCTAATTATGTCTCAACTAAAAAACTCATAAGGATAAGGACATAAATTTCAACTTGAGGAACTTATGACACAATAGAGGGCTCCTCTCAAGCCCCTTTATATGACTTCTGGAATTTTTGCTAGTAAATCTGAGAGCATTATCTGAGGAGGAACTAGAATTCGATAAATATATCATCTGAAGAATAATACATAGATAAGGAATTTTGGGATAACATATGAATAGAAAAGAGATTCTAAGAGAAAAAATTTATAGCACGATCTAGAGTAGGAAAGAAAAGAAACTTTTTTTAAATGCCTCACAGCCTCTCAAAGAAAATAATAGACGTCTCCGTACCGTTCCACAAGACTCTACTAGACATGGCTTCACAGACACCCTAGAACACTTGAACTCTGTACTCTGATACCAAGTTTATAACGCACTAAAAATATGTTCTGAGACCTCACATAGTGCTTAGGACCACAAGTGATCCTAAGCTAACCCTTCTAAAGGTATACTATTAAGCAACTAAATAAACATGTATAAATTACTGAGTTTACTGTGCAAAAACATAGAAAAATACTAAAATCTGTAAAACGCAATACTGATACAACTTTTACATTCTAATAAAGTTTGAAAAGAGGGACTGAAATTACAAGACTGACTCTAACTGACATCTGTGAAGCCTCTACTATACTGACTATAAATAGTTGGGAAGCTACTCCAACTATCGCTAATAAATACATATGAATAAGAAAATAAACAACATAAATAAATCTAACTAAAGTCCCCAAAGTAGGAGGACTCATTATCTTGCTGGCTGGAATCTGCAACTGTTTGAGTCTGAATGTTCATACTAAATCTTGTACCTATATTATGAGACATTGTAGCGCATAGACGTATATGTGGATCAATACTTTGGAAATGTACTAAGCATATGGGGTGAATGTATAAGTAAAATAATTTCTCAATATTATAATTTATAAAAAAATGCATGCTAAATGTAAATAACTCACATAGCTTGAGTAATCTGAAATTTAAAGCTCATAAATCATGAATAGTAAAGAATGTAGTATAAATCTCGTGAGTCATTACACTTATCTAAAATTTGTATTCTCTTCTTGTTCTTAAATCTTGTAAGCTAGATGGAATCTGAAAACTCATTCTGCATAGAAAATGCTTTATCTCAATACTTTAAATCAACAAACTATTTCAAGAGTAGGGGATATCTTTTGGGAGTTTTTTCTAACCGACAGAAACCATGAGAGATATCATGGAGTCCAATGTCTTACCCACGTTGGGGAGAGCTGTTCTACCCTTTTCATTAGAATAGAACCTTAACTTAAGTGATCACTATCTTAGTCATCCATATCAAAGTGGGAATAATCTTAATCCTACAGTGGCATGTAGTTTTGGGGAATGATACCTTTGAATCATACCGAACTCGGTGCTAAATACCACTCCTATACTTATTGCTCAGAACTTTTAGGAAATTTAACTTAAAATAGTATAAGGGTTTATAATAAAACTAATTACGCTTCTCTTCGCTTTAAATAATAAACTATATAAACAATGTGGATTTCTATCTTAGCTTAGAATTAAAAGAATCAATCTTTTCTTTTGAAAGCACTTATCAAAACTTTTCAATAACATACTGAGATCATAGTCTCCTTATAAACTCATTAATTGTACTTAAAATTCAAAATATAAAGCTTTAAATGCATCAAAATCATATTTAAACTTCATGCTCAACAATCATCTTAAAAGTTTTCAAAAATCTCATAATAAAATATCTCAAAATCCATGCTTGATAACTTAATTATTTATAATTCATCATAAAATCTGGAAATTTCAGCAATAAGCATAATAATATCAACATACTCATGTAATTCATCTTCTAAAACATTGAAAATATCAAAATCTCATGCGTAGAAATATTGGGTATAAACCCCAACTTCAATTTCATTGGAAAATATGTAAAATCATAAATCTTTGTTATTAAAAACAAGTTTTGGGTACAAGGACGAAAGGATTGTCCTTATTGAAAACCCCACACACCTTATTTGATGATCTTTGATAAATTGAATGTAAAAGCTTGAATCAAGGACTTCTATTGATGAATTGATGATGAATTCTTACAGCTTTTGTATTGGAAAACCTTAATCTTGAGTTATCTTGGAGAATTAAAGGAGAAACTTTGTGTTTCTTGGAGAGAAAGTGTGAGCCATGGGATTTTTTGTTTCTTGAGATGAAAAGATGAATAATGAGGTATCTTTGCTTCTTTAGGGGTGAAATTCTATGTTTTGGACGGATTTGGGTGAGGGAAATTGACTAAAGTGACCCTAGGCGCTTTTGTAATTGAATTATCATGTAAAATAGCCTTGGATCCGCATCAGTTTTTTGTGTTGAGGCGAAGTCGATGCGATGCGCCAAGATTGCATTGGCTTACTATCTCACACGGAAAATGGCATAACTTTGTACTCGGTTGTCGGATTTTTGCAAAATTGGTATCGCTGGAAAGCTAATTCAAATATATACAATTTGGTGGGAATTTTAGCTAAAAAATTCGATGTATATAAAAAGTTATATACGTTTAAAGTAGACCCTTATAGAATCAAATATCAAATTTTGGACGAATCAAATGATCTTATCTCAACTTTGTTCTAAGCCATTGCTTTGAATATTTTTCACCTCTAAACCACTTCATCGACTATTATAATGATCATGAAACTTGTATTCGCAAAGAAATTATTTGGATTAGAGCTTAGACGCGTAAGAACGATGGTTAGAATTCTAGCACAAAAATAAGGGGTATTAGAAAAGAGCTTGAAAAGGAAAATCCTTGGCTCTAAAAGCTTTAAAATCTGATTCTAGTGAGGAAGATGAAAATGTTTCCTACCTGGCTCAAAAATTTAATAAGTCTATGAAGAGGAGTGGAAAATTTCAAAATAAGGTAGTAGTAGCAAGCCATTTGGTGCAAATGAGATATCTCACAAATATGTCTATCCAGGACATTTCATCAAGGACCATCATTTGCACAAGATAGATCTTCAATAGTATTTGAAGTTAGGAGGAGATAAGTCAAAAAAGAAGTACTGGGTCTATAACAAGTTCAGAAGGAAAGTTGCAACGGACTATGTATTGAAGCCAGCCTTGGTTGCTTGGGGAGACTCATCAAGTGAATTAGATGAGTCAAAAAAACCTAAAGATTCCTCTATGCTAGCCATAAAAGTTGGTGGAATTACATAAAATTCTCTTTTTTCTCTTATGGATAGATCAGATGATGAAGAAAAGATGAGGTGTCTCCTTTTAAAATTAAGTAGAATTTGAATGAATACACTCCTAAGAAGTTAAGAAAACTTGAAAATATCTTGATTGATTCTCATTGTGCGCTTAATGTTAAGAAGGATTTTCTTGAAGAAAAGGTAGATAATCTAAAATATGTAAAAGTATGTATATGGCTGATTTAGACTCAGTTTTATGTGAAGTAAAATGCTTGTTTGACCGATGCACAGTAACTTATTGAAAAATAAGAAATGTCATTCTAAGGGCTAAAAGATGCAAAAATATTTATGAGGCAGATTTAGACTCAATTCCTGGATGTGAATTGACCTGTTTGATTGCTAAAAGTGAGAATACAGATCTTTGGCACAGAAGATTGGGTCATGTAAGTTCTTTTCTCTTTAACAAGTTGTTCTCAAATGACCTAGTTTTGGGTGTTCCAAAGCTATAGTTTTCAAATATCAGGAGTTTTAATGCCCGTGTCAAAGAAAAACAAACCAAGTCTTCATTCAAACAATGGAGAAGTACATACCTCAATAACCCTTGAGTTGTTGCACATGAATATATGTGGACCTGTCAAGGTAGAAAGTACATGAGAGAAGAAGTATGTTTTTTTTCATTTTAGATGACTACTCTATATTCACTTAGATCATGACCCTTAGAATTAAGGCCCAAACATATGATGTTTTGGAGATTTTTGCCAGTAAAATTAAATTAAAATTGAATAAAAAATACCGGCGATCAGGTCTGATCATGGAAAAAAATTTGGAAATACTAAATTCTAGGAATTTTTTGCTGAAAATGGAATTAGCGATAGCTTTAATGTCCAAAAACTCCACAACAAAATGGAGTGGTTTAAAAGAAGAATAGGCCTAGAACCATGATGATAAATGGTTATTTTATTAAAAGTTTTAGGGTTGAATCTATAAACACACCATGTTATGTCACCAACAGATGATTGATAAGATCCATTCTCAACAAGACTCCTTTTAAACTGTTATTCAATAAATAACCCAAACTTGATTACTTTATGCCTTTTGATTGTTGGTCTTTTTTTCTAAGTAATGGTAAAGATGAGTTAGGAAAATTTAATTCCAAAAGTTATAAAGTTTTCTTTATTGGCTACTCCTCAACTATTAAAGTCTACAAAGTCTATAACAAAAGAACATTGTGTTTAGAAAAGAGTGTGTATATTATTTTTGATTATTTAGGAAACTTGAGGAACCATGCAGAGGTATGACAAAAATATGGAGGAAGTTAAACTCATTCGAAGGGATAGTTCAGTAGAAGTTGATTCTTAAGTTCAAAATTCTTAGGATGATGTGATTCCAGAAGTAGAAGGAGGAGAAGAGCCAAGTCCCTAGTTGGAAGATCCTAATTTTGCTAAGTCACAACAAGGGACTCATGATAAAATATCTCAAAGAACTAGTCCCAACATACCACAATCAACTTTAAAAACGTCAAATTGTAAGCATAAGTCATCTCACCCTTTCTGACTAATCTATTGGAATCAGGAATGCAAATAGGGCACAACAAGAAACTTTGTAGCTTTTTCAGTTTTCATATCCCTAATTGATCCTAAAAATTTGAAGGAAACCCTCAAGAATTCTAACTAGATAAATTTTATTCAGGAAGAACTTCATCAATTTGTAAGAAAAAAGTCAGGCACCTGTTCCTAGACCTACTGACAGAACTATTATTGGTATAAAATAGGTGTACAGAAATAAGCAAGATGAGTATGGAATTATGATTAGAAATAAAGCAAGGCTTATTGTACAATGATATAATCTAGAATAAGGAATTGATTATGATGAGACCTATGCTCCTGTTACAAGGATGGAGGCAATAAGAATTATCATTGCTTTTGTTGTGTATATGGGTTTCAAGTTGTTTTAAATGAATGTGAAGAGTGCATTTTTGAGTGAAATCTAAAATAAGAAGTCTATGTCAAGCAACCACCTAGCTATGAGGATATTGATCTTCTTAATCATGTGCTAAATTTTGATAAAGCTCTTTATGAGATAAAACAATATACTAGAGCATGGTATGAAAGATTGTCAGAGTTTTTTCTTGAAAATGATTTCAAGAGAGAAAGTTGACAACATCCTATTTCTAAAATTTATAAGAAAAAGCTAATTAATTTTGAAAATTTATGCTGATGATATTATTTTTGGTGTAATCTCTAAATCTATTTTTCAAGAATTTGAAAAATGATTGGTAGCCAGTTTGAGATGAGCATTGTGGGTAAGCAAAGCTTCTTTATTTGGCTGCAAGTCAAGCAGACAACTGTGGGCACCATGATTTATCAACAAAAATTTATCAATTCGGTGAAGGAGATGGTGACATTGATGTTGTATGTTGCTTCTATAATAGAGAATAGAAGGAAGGAAGATCAGGAATAAAGGAGGACCAGGTCCTCTGAAGAAAAATTTAAAATCATCACCCCCAAGAAACACATTGCAGTAAAGAGAAAATCTTCTAAGGACCTTGTCAATGAAGGAGTGTTTTCTAGAAGAACAATCAATGAGTTCTTCTAAGAGTAGGAAATTGTACAAAGAAGAGCAAGTCCTTTCAGGGGAAGAGAGGAATCTGATTCTGAAATCTCAAAATGTTCTGTCAGGAAGGGTATTTGACCATAGGATCTATGAACAACTAGGGATGGTTGAATTGGTTCAATGTGTGAGACATCAGGGTTGGCTTTATCTCTTTGTAGAAATTGGTCCCTCCATTGTTGAAAAAGAAGTAAGGGGTTCTTTTACACTATAAATTTTTTCAGAATATGAATTAAGATTATTTACATTAGTGCAAGGGAAAAAGGTAAAGTAGGATGAGGGAATCTTATGAAAGATTCTGGATATTCCCATTATTAGAGTCAAATATGTGAAAATCAACAACATTGAGTGGAATTCATGTAGAATGCTTCTAAAATAGGAGGGACTTCTGAAGTAGGAGTTAGAAAGAAGTTCTTTAATGGAAAGTTTCAGTCGGTGTTTGATTTTATAAACAAGGTGCTACTACCTAGGTCTGAGAAGAGGATTATGGCCTCTACAATAGACCATTTCTATGAAAAATTCTGATTAAGTTTAAGCTTATTAGTTTACCTACTTTGATGAGTGAGCACTTGTACAAGCTTATAGATATTAAGGAACAAAAGCATGGAATTCCCTATGGGTATTTCCTGAATAGGGTGTTCAATTATTTTAAAGTTGTATGTGAGAAAGGAATATCTGGTACTATATAGAAGATATTTACTTTAAAAACTCGAATAAAAAATATGTGTGTTAAAGGAAAAGTTGCGACCAAGTTCCCAAATTAAGAAATTGGTTGACGCCCAAGAAAAATCGAATATTAAAGTGGACGAATTGAGACTAACACTAGCTACAAAGGATGTAAATATTGCACATCACACGTTTAGGAATCAACAGCTATCATCAGAGGGACCTGGTGTTTCAAAGGAATTAAAAACTGAGAACTAAGCATTGAAAGCAAAGGTTACTACTTTGTCTGGGGAGGTCAAAGAGCTGAATACTGAAGTCAAGGACCTTTCAAAGCATCTTTTAAACACTCACTCTACTGAGAGTATCAGAATGAAGATAATCTTTATATAACTTGCTCCCAAACCTCCAACATCTTAAATCCCCTTCCACCATTGTGTATGTTTCTTGAGTCCGTTTTATTTAGTTATCCATTTGTGGCTGATTAGTTTATGTTAATTTATTTTTTTTGAATTGTAATGTATGGTACTTCTGTAGATCATGAAATAAATGAAACTTTTATTTGTATCTATCATGTATCTCATCTTTATGGTTGTTCATTCATGTTAGTATTGCCCAATGGCCATAAGATAACCTACTGATGCTTATAAGTTAGCATAATTGAATGTCTTTACTTTTTAATGATGCCAAAAAAGGGAAGATGGTCTCCTTGCAAATAGGTATCTCATTGCAGGCATATGGCCAAGGCTCTAATGTAATACTGATAAAAGTAGTTCTATTGATGGGGAAAGATAAGTAGAAGGGGAAGTGCTAGTGAAAAGGGGAATTTAAAATTGAGAATTTGATAATCATTCTACTGTTCGCTAAGGTAAAGGGGAATTCAAATGTTCCTTAAGATAAAATTTGTCATCATCAAAAATGGAGAAATTCCTGTTCTATGTTTTGATAATGACTGATAAATTAGGGACCGGGTTCCTTATATGCATTTGTTGAAGATTGTTGAAGGATAGCTGTACACTATTTTGTCTCGTAGAATAATTACTATGCGGGTGGACAATGTACAAAATTGGAAACCTGGTGCAACCAAATTCCAATAAATATCCTTATGCTTAGATATAAGAAAAAAGAAACAATTATGAGAAATTATAAGACATCGTAAAATCCTAAGCTTAGATCAGTCTATTAAAGCTTGATAGTCCCGACTTAGAAAAGTTCAGCTAAATGTTGGGACAAGTTTATGGAAAAAATAGTGGCTCACCGCCATTAGGCTGTATCACGCCGAAGGCCATTTTGACATTTGTCAAATTCTAGTAGCTTATCGCTATTTCCCTACGTCGTGGAAAAGCTCAAATTGATAATTATCACAAACCAGTGAGTCACCACGATTCCACCATGCCATTATGGATATAGCGATGACCCAGTCACTACATCGCATTGAGGTTTTAATCTGCATTCCAGTTATGGGATTTTAAATCCCAAGGACAACTTAGACTTTTCTCATGACTCAGATCAGCCTTTAAACACAAAATTATTCCCTGAATACCCTATTATGTCACTTTTCCTCACTTTCTCTCAAGGAAAAAATCATTCTCTCTCAAGAGGCAAAAACCCTAGTTTAAGAAATCAAGGTCAATCCCAAGAATCTCTCCAAGAACTCTAAGAAAACTCATAAATTAAGGTATGTTAGATGTTTATTCATGGGTCACTTCCACCTATGAAGTTCAAGAATCCTTTTTAGAAGTACAAAGATTGTGTATTTATGATTTCCATGTTTGAATTAGATTGAATTCATGTTCATGCTATTAGTTAGATCTCAATCCAGGATTTAAGTGCATATTTTTTTCCTAAAATTGAATATCAAGTGTGAAGAATATTTTATTATCTTGATAAACCCTTGAATTTACAAAGTGATTAAGGTGTTTATGATGTTATTTTGATTTTAATCCATGATCTAAATTACAAGCCCTAAGAATTGATCCTAATATGTGTTGAACAACATAATATTCATGATAAGCCCTTCAATGAGCAAGTTGGTTATTGTAATAATGTCAAACCTAAGTGTTTATGAGTTAATGTACCAATTATGCTTTCTTTGTGTTTGATAAATTGTCTATGAGAATGAAATACTGCCATTATTGTATTCTAACATGTGTTCTCCATTCATGTACAAGTTAATACATTACAAGTGTTTGATGAAATATCTCTATGAATGAATTATGACCAAGTGAACATTCACATGTTATTCAAAGTTATGTTTTGCTTTGCTTTTCATGCTATCGAGTCCTGGGGGTATTTAATACCCGACAATTTAGCTGTTTATCTAGAGACAATATCAGTTACCGAATAGTATCAGTCATGTCACGATTAGTAGTACTCTCAGTGCATTACAGAGCACAGTAGAACTCAGTCAGTTACAGAACTTAGAAAAACTCAGTAATCACAGTATTAGTCCAGTCGAGTTTAGTATACTCAGTTCAGTGTCTTTCAGTTGGGAGTAGGATTCAACACTGAGCGAGCCTAGGGATGGGGGCATACCTATTAGTTAGGACTGAGTCCCTACAAGCAATCCCTAAGTTCCAGAACTACGTATCCAACATAGTTATGAGATGTCACCTGTTAGATAGGACTAAAATACTCAGGGATCACTCGCTAGTTTAGGAATGATCTCAGGGTTTACTAGCTAGATTGGGAATAACTCCATAGTTTTTGTAAGTACTCGTGGCATGGTATTAGCACCCTTCCAGCTGTGGTTACAGGTTGGACCGTAATTAGAATAGAAAGGGGCATGTCAGTTAGATGGTTACCTCCCACAATTTTTATTTCAGTCTTAGTATAGATTTCAAATTAGTTCTACAGAAGTAGGACTGTTAGATACAATCAATCAGTATAAGTGTAAGACCCCACAAAATTTCTAAGATTAATTCATCCTTTTAGGCTTTTCAAAGGGTCTCAGACTTAGAAAAATTCTATCTAAGTTCTCAGACTTAGTATATTTTTGGCCTTCAAAAGTTTGCAATCTCATTTTGTGACCTTAATGTCCCTTAATTTTCCATATTTTTGGTTATTCATGATCAGAGAGGTCGATAGGTATTCCCTAACAGGTTTTAGATTTTTTGAAACTCGTTTATACGACGTTTGGTGTCCCTAAATAGTGGACCAACACAATCTTGGTGTGTCGTATAATCTATCATATATGTTAACATTGTTGGAGGGAGCGCCAGTAAAAACAATTGAGGCTTGG